>NW_027364190.1:0-289134 GCF_046119375.1 Phyllobates terribilis
CATTGCAAGGTGCAATTCTGAAATTTTTTGCTTTTTCCTGCTCCTCTTAGCATGATAAAGAAGATTCAAAGAGAGTGAGATGCCAGCTCCTTTCATTCAGTCAGTAGCTTCAAACATTTCTGGTATATGAATAACATGATGTTTTTCAATGGCAAAAATCAATGAATATTGTAAATGCACAAACAGTAATTTCTCCGCATTGCAAGGTGCAAGTCTGAAATTTTTTGCTTTTTCCTGCTCCTCTTAGCATGATAAAGAAGATTCAAAGAGAGTGAGATGCCAGCTCCTTTCATTCAGTCAGTAGCTTCAATCATTTCTGGATGTTTTTCAATGGCAAAAATCAATGAATATTGTAAATGCACAAACAGTAATTTCTCCGCATTGCAAGGTGCAATTCTGAAATTTTTTGCTTTTTCCTGCTCCTCTTAGCATGATAAAGAAGATTCAAAGAGAGTGAGATGTCAGCTCCTTTCATTCAGTCAGTAGCTTCAAACATTTCTGGTATATGAATAACATGATGTTTTTCAATGGCAAAAATCAATGAATATTGTAAATGCACAAACAGTAATTTCTCCGCATTGCAAGGTGCAATTCTGAAATTTTTTGCTTTTTCCTGCTCCTCTTAGCATGATAAAGAAGATTCAAAGAGAGTGAGATGCCAGCTCCTTTCATTCAGTCAGTAGCTTCAAACATTTCTGGTATATGAATAACATGATGTTTTTCAATGGCAAAAATCAATGAATATTGTAAATGCACAAACAGTAATTTCTCCGCATTGCAAGGTGCAAGTCTGAAATTTTTTTGCTTTTTCCTGCTCCTCTTAGCATGATAAAGAAGATTCAAAGAGAGTGAGATGCCAGCTACTTTCATTCAGTCAGTAGCTTCAATCATTTCTGGACGTTTTTCAATGGTAAAAATCAATGAATATTGTAAATGCACAAACAGTAATTTCTCCACATTGCAAGGTGCAATTCTAAAATTTTTTGCTTTTTCCTGCTCCTCTTAGCATGATAAAGAAGATTCAAAGAGAGTGAGATGCCAGCTCCTTTCATTCAGTCAGTAGCTTCAAACATTTCTGGTATATGAATAACATGATGTTTTTCAATGGCAAAAATCAATGAATATTGTAAATGCACAAACAGTAATTTCTCCGCATTGCAAGGTGCAATTCTGAAATTTTTTGCTTTTTCCTGCTCCTCTTAGCATGATAAAGAAGATTCAAAGAGAGTGAGATGCCAGCTCCTTTCATTCAGTCAGTAGCTTCAAACATTTCTGGTATATGAATAACATGATGTTTTTCAATGGCAAAAATCAATGAATATTGTAAATGCACAAACAGTAATTTCTCCGCATTGCAAGGTGCAAGTCTGAAATTTTTTGCTTTTTCCTGCTCCTCTTAGCATGATAAAGAAGATTCAAAGAGAGTGAGATGCCAGCTACTTTCATTCAGTCAGTAGCTTCAATCATTTCTGGACGTTTTTCAATGGTAAAAATCAATGAATATTGTAAATGCACAAACAGTAATTTCTCCACATTGCAAGGTGCAATTCTGAAATTTTTTGCTTTTTCCTGCTCCTCTTAGCATGATAAAGAAGATTCAAAGAGAGTGAGATGCCAGCTCCTTTCATTCAGTCAGTAGCTTCAAACATTTCTGGTATATGAATAACATGATGTTTTTCAATGGCAAAAATCAATGAATATTGTAAATGCACAAACAGTAATTTCTCCGCATTGCAAGGTGCAATTCTGAAATTTTTTGCTTTTTCCTGCTCCTCTTAGCATGATAAAGAAGATTCAAAGAGAGTGAGATGCCAGCTCCTTTCATTCAGTCAGTAGCTTCAATCATTTCTGGATGTTTTTCAATGGCAAAAATCAATGAATATTGTAAATGCACAAACTGTAATTTCTCCGCATTGCAAGGTGCAATTCTGAAATTTTTTGCTTTTTCCTGCTCCTCTTAGCATGATAAAGAAGATTCAAAGAGAGTGAGATGCCAGCTCCTTTCATTCAGTCAGTAGCTTCAATCATTTCTGGACGTTTTTCAATGGCAAAAACCAATGAATATTGTAAATGCACAAACAGTAATTTCTCCGCATTGCAAGGTGCAATTCTGAAATTTTTTGCTTTTTCCTGCTCCTCTTAGCATGATAAAGAAGATTCAAAGAGAGTGAGATGCCAGCTCCTTTCATTCAGTCAGTACCTTCAATCATTTCTGGACGTTTTTCAATGGCAAAAATCAATGAATATTGTAAATGCACAAACAGTAATTTCTCCGCATTGCAAGGTGCAATTCTGAAATTTTTTGCTTTTTCCCGCTCCTCTTAGCATGATAAAGAAGATTCAAAGAGAGTGAGGTGCCAGCTCCTTTCATTCAGTCAGTAGCTTCAAACATTTCTGGTATATGAATAACATGTTTTTCAATGGCAAAAATCAATGAATATTGTAAATGCACAAACAGTAATTTCTCCGCATTGCAAGGTGCAATTCTGAAATTTTTTGCTTTTTCCTGCTCCTCTTAGCATGATAAAGAAGATTCAAAGAGAGTGAGATGCCAGCTCCTTTCATTCAGTCAGTAGCTTCAATCATTTCTGGACGTTTTTCAATGGCAAAAATCAATGAATATTGTAAATGCACAAACAGTAATTTCTCCGCATTGCAAGGTGCAATTCTGAAATTTTTTGCTTTTTCCTGCTCCTCTTAGCATGATAAAGAAGATTCAAAGAGAGTGAGATGTCAGCTCCTTTCATTCAGTCAGTAGCTTCAAACATTTCTGGTATATGAATAACATGATGTTTTTCAATGGCAAAAATCAATGAATATTGTAAATGCACAAACAGTAATTTCTCCGCATTGCAAGGTGCAATTCTGAAATTTTTTGCTTTTTCCTGCTCCTCTTAGCATGATAAAGAAGATTCAAAGAGAGTGAGATGCCAGCTCCTTTCGTTCAGTCAGTAGCTTCAATCATTTCTGGACGTTTTTCAATGGCAAAAACCAATGAATATTGTAAATGCACAAACAGTAATTTCTCCGCATTGCAAGGTGCAATTCTGAAATTTTTTGCTTTTTCCTGCTCCTCTTAGCATGATAAAGAAGATTCAAAGAGAGTGAGATGCCAGCTCCTTTCATTCAGTCAGTACCTTCAATCATTTCTGGACGTTTTTCAATGGCAAAAATCAATGAATATTGTAAATGCACAAACTAATTTCTCCGCATTGCAAGGTGCAATTCTGAAATTTTTTGCTTTTTCCCGCTCCTCTTAGCATGATAAAGAAGATTCAAAGAGAGTGAGGTGCCAGCTCCTTTCATTCAGTCAGTAGCTTCAAACATTTCTGGTATATGAATAACATGTTTTTCAATGGCAAAAATCAATGAATATTGTAAATGCACAAACAGTAATTTCTCCGCATTGCAAGGTGCAATTCTGAAATTTTTTGCTTTTTCCTGCTCCTCTTAGCATGATAAAGAAGATTCAAAGAGAGTGAGATGCCAGCTCCTTTCATTCAGTCAGTAGCTTCAATCATTTCTGGACGTTTTTCAATGGCAAAAATCAATGAATATTGTAAATGCACAAACAGTAATTTCTCCGCATTGCAAGGTGCAATTCTGAAATTTTTTGCTTTTTCCTGCTCCTCTTAGCATGATAAAGAAGATTCAAAGAGAGTGAGATGTCAGCTCCTTTCATTCAGTCAGTAGCTTCAAACATTTCTGGTATATGAATAACATGATGTTTTTCAATGGCAAAAATCAATGAATATTGTAAATGCACAAACAGTAATTTCTCCGCATTGCAAGGTGCAATTCTGAAATTTTTTGCTTTTTCCTGCTCCTCTTAGCATGATAAAGAAGATTCAAAGAGAGTGAGATGCCAGCTCCTTTCATTCAGTCAGTAGCTTCAATCATTTCTGGATGTTTTTCAATGGCAAAAATCAATGAATATTGTAAATGCACAAACAGTAATTTCTCCGCATTGCAAGGTGCAATTCTGAAATTTTTTGCTTTTTCCTGCTCCTCTTAGCATGATAAAGAAGATTCAAAGAGAGTGAGATGCCAGCTCCTTTCATTCAGTCAGTAGCTTCAATCATTTCTGGACGTTTTTCAATGGCAAAAATCAATGAATATTGTAAATGCACAAACAGTAATTTCTCCGCATTGCAAGGTGCAATTCTGAAATTTTTTGCTTTTTCCTGCTCCTCTTAGCATGATAAAGAAGATTCAAAGAGAGTGAGATGTCAGCTCCTTTCATTCAGTCAGTAGCTTCAAACATTTCTGGTATATGAATAACATGATGTTTTTCAATGGCAAAAATCAATGAATATTGTAAATGCACAAACAGTAATTTCTCCGCATTGCAAGGTGCAATTCTGAAATTTTTTGCTTTTTCCTGCTCCTCTTAGCATGATAAAGAAGATTCAAAGAGAGTGAGATGCCAGCTCCTTTCATTCAGTCAGTAGCTTCAATCATTTCTGGATGTTTTTCAATGGCAAAAATCAATGAATATTGTAAATGCACAAACAGTAATTTCTCCGCATTGCAAGGTGCAATTCTGAAATTTTTTGCTTTTTCCTGCTCCTCTTAGCATGATAAAGAAGATTCAAAGAGAGTGAGATGCCAGCTCCTTTCGTTCAGTCAGTAGCTTCAATCATTTCTGGACGTTTTTCAATGGCAAAAATCATTGAATATTATAAATGCACAAACAGTAATTTCTCCGCATTGCAAGGTGCAATTCTGAAATTTTTTACTTTTTCCTGCTCCTCTTAGCATGATAAAGAAGATTCAAAGAGAGTGAGATGCCAGCTCATTTCATTCAGTCAGTAGCTTCAATCATTTCTGGTATATGAATAACATGATGTTTTTCAATGGCAAAAATCAATGAATATTGTAAATGCACAAACAGTAATTTCTCCGCATTGCAAGGTGCAATTCTGAAATTTTTTGCTTTTTCCTGCTCCTCTTAGCATGATAAAGAAGATTCAAAGAGAGTGAGATGCCAGCTCCTTTCATTCAGTCAGTAGCTTCAAACATTTCTGGTATATGAATAACATGATGTTTTTCAATGGCAAAAATCAATGAATATTGTAAATGCACAAACAGTAATTTCTCCGCATTGCAAGGTGCAAGTCTGAGATTTTTTGCTTTTTCCTGCTCCTGTTAGCATGATAAAGAAGATTCAAAGAGAGTGAGATGCCAGCTACTTTCATTCAGTCAGTAGCTTCAATCATTTCTGGACGTTTTTCAATGGTAAAAATCAATGAATATTGTAAATGCACAAACAGTAATTTCTCCACATTGCAAGGTGCAATTCTGAAATTTTTTGCTTTTTCCTGCTCCTCTTAGCATGATAAAGAAGATTCAAAGAGAGTGAGATGCCAGCTCCTTTCATTCAGTCAGTAGCTTCAAACATTTCTGGTATATGAATAACATGATGTTTTTCAATGGCAAAAATCAATGAATATTGTAAATGCACAAACAGTAATTTCTCCGCATTGCAAGGTGCAATTCTGAAATTTTTTGCTTTTTCCTGCTCCTCTTAGCATGATAAAGAAGATTCAAAGAGAGTGAGATGCCAGCTCCTTTCATTCAGTCAGTAGCTTCAATCATTTCTGGATGTTTTTCAATGGCAAAAATCAATAAATATTGTAAATGCACAAACTGTAATTTCTCCGCATTGCAAGGTGCAATTCTGAAATTTTTTGCTTTTTCCTGCTCCTCTTAGCATGATAAAGAAGATTCAAAGAGAGTGAGATGCCAGCTCCTTTCATTCAGTCAGTAGCTTCAATCATTTCTGGACGTTTTTCAGTGGCAAAAATCAATGAATATTGTAAATGCACAAACAGTAATTTCTCCGCATTGCAAGGTGCAATTCTGAAATTTTTTGCTTTTTCCTGCTCCTCTTAGCATGATAAAGAAGATTCAAAGAGAGTGAGATGCCAGCTCCTTTCATTCAGTCAGTAGCTTCAATCATTTCTGGTATATGAATAACATGATGTTTTTCAATGGCAAAAATCAATGAATATTGTAAATGCACAAACAGTAATTTCTCCGCATTGCAAGGTGCAATTCTGAAATTTTTTGCTTTTTCCTGCTCCTCTTAGCATGATAAAGAAGATTCAAAGAGAGTGAGATGCCAGCTCCTTTCATTCAGTCAGTAGCTTCAAACATTTCTGGTATATGAATAACATGATGTTTTTCAATGGCAAAAATCAATGAATATTGTAAATGCACAAACAGTAATTTCTCCGCATTGCAAGGTGCAATTCTGAAATTTTTTGCTTTTTCCTGCTCCTCTTAGCATGATAAAGAAGATTCAAAGAGAGTGAGATGCCAGCTCCTTTCATTCAGTCAGTAGCTTCAATCATTTCTGGACGTTTTTCAATGGCAAAAATCAATGAATATTGTAAATGCACAAACAGTAATTTCTCCGCATTGCAAGGTGCAATTCTGAAATTTTTTGCTTTTTCCTGCTCCTCTTAGCATGATAAAGAAGATTCAAAGAGAGTGAGATGTCAGCTCCTTTCATTCAGTCAGTAGCTTCAAACATTTCTGGTATATGAATAACATGATGTTTTTCAATGGCAAAAATCAATGAATATTGTAAATGCACAAACAGTAATTTCTCCGCATTGCAAGGTGCAATTCTGAAATTTTTTGCTTTTTCCTGCTCCTCTTAGCATGATAAAGAAGATTCAAAGAGAGTGAGATGCCAGCTCCTTTCATTCAGTCAGTAGCTTCAATCATTTCTGGACGTTTTTCAATGGCAAAAATCAATGAATATTGTAAATGCACAAACAGTAATTTCTCCGCATTGCAAGGTGCAATTCTGAAATTTTTTGCTTTTTCCTGCTCCTCTTAGCATGATAAAGAAGATTCAAAGAGAGTGAGATGCCAGCTCCTTTCGTTCAGTCAGTAGCTTCAATCATTTCTGGACGTTTTTCAATGGCAAAAATCATTGAATATTATAAATGCACAAACAGTAATTTCTCCGCATTGCAAGGTGCAATTCTGAAATTTTTTACTTTTTCCTGCTCCTCTTAGCATGATAAAGAAGATTCAAAGAGAGTGAGATGCCAGCTCCTTTCATTCAGTCAGTAGCTTCAATCATTTCTGGTATATGAATAACATGATGTTTTTCAATGGCAAAAATCAATGAATATTGTAAATGCACAAACAGTAATTTCTCCGCATTGCAAGGTGCAATTCTGAAATTTTTTGCTTTTTCCTGCTCCTCTTAGCATGATAAAGAAGATTCAAAGAGAGTGAGATGCCAGCTCCTTTCATTCAGTCAGTAGCTTCAATCATTTCTGGACGTTTTTCAATGGCAAAAATCAATGAATATTGTAAATGCACAAACAGTAATTTCTCCGCATTGCAAGGTGCAATTCTGAAATTTTTTGCTTTTTCCTGCTCCTCTTAGCATGATAAACAAGATTCAAAGAGAGTGAGATGCCAGCTCCTTTCATTCAGTCAGTAGCTTCAATCATTTCTGGACGTTTTTCAATGGCAAAAATCAATGAATATTGTAAATGCACAAACAGTAATTTCTCCGCATTGCAAGGTGCAATTCTGAAATTTTTTGCTTTTTCCTGCTCCTCTTAGCATGATAAAGAAGATTCAAAGAGAGTGAGATGCCAGCTCCTTTCATTCAGTCAGTAGCTTCACACATTTCTGGTATATGAATAACATGATGTTTTTCAATGGCAAAAATCAATGAATATTGTAAATGCACAAACAGTAATTTCTCCGCATTGCAAGGTGCAAGTCTGAAATTTTTTGCTTTTTCCTGCTCCTCTTAGCATGATAAAGAAGATTCAAAGAGAGTGAGATGCCAGCTCCTTTCATTCAGTCAGTAGCTTCAATCATTTCTGGATGTTTTTCAATGGCAAAAATCAATGAATATTGTAAATGCACAAACTGTAATTTCTCCGTATTGCAAAGTGCAATTCTGAAATTTTTTGCTTTTTCCTGCTCCTCTTAGCATGATAAAGAAGATTCAAAGAGAGTGAGATGCCAGCTCCTTTCATTCAGTCAGTAGCTTCAATCATTTCTGGACGTTTTTCAATGGCAAAAATCAATGAATATTGTAAATGCACAAACAGTAATTTCTCCGCATTGCAAGGTGCAATTCTGAAATTTTTTGCTTTTTCCTGCTCCTCTTAGCATGATAAAGAAGATTCAAAGAGAGTGAGATGCCAGCTCCTTTCATTTAGTCAGTACCTTCAATCATTTCTGGACGTTTTTCAATGGCAAAAATCAATGAATATTGTAAATGCACAAACAGTAATTTCTCCGCATTGCAAGGTGCAATTCTGAAATTTTTTGCTTTTTCCCGCTCCTCTTAGCATGATAAAGAAGATTCAAAGAGAGTGAGGTGCCAGCTCCTTTCATTCAGTCAGTAGCTTCAAACATTTCTGGTATATGAATAACATGTTTTTCAATGGCAAAAATCAATGAATATTGTAAATGCACAAACAGTAATTTCTCCACATTGCAAGGTGCAATTCTGAAATTTTTTGCTTTTTCCTGCTCCTCTTAGCATGATAAAGAAGATTCAAAGAGAGTGAGATGCCAGCTCCTTTCATTAAGTCAGTAGCTTCAAACATTTCTGGTATATGAATAACATGATGTTTTTCAATGGCAAAAATCAATGAATATTGTAAATGCACAAACAGTAATTTCTCCGCATTGCAAGGTGCAAGTCTGAAATTTTTTGCTTTTTCCTGCTCCTCTTAGCATGATAAAGAAGATTCAAAGAGAGTGAGATGCCAGCTACTTTCATTCAGTCAGTAGCTTCAATCATTTCTGGACGTTTTTCAATGGTAAAAATCAATGAATATTGTAAATGCACAAACAGTAATTTCTCCACATTGCAAGGTGCAATTCTGAAATTTTTTGCTTTTTCCTGCTCCTCTTAGCATGATAAAGAAGATTCAAAGAGAGTGAGATGCCAGCTCCTTTCATTCAGTCAGTAGCTTCAAACATTTCTGGTATATGAATAACATGATGTTTTTCAATGGCAAAAATCAATGAATATTGTAAATGCACAAACAGTAATTTCTCCGCATTGCAAGGTGCAATTCTGAAATTTTTTGCTTTTTCCTGCTCCTCTTAGCATGATAAAGAAGATTCAAAGAGAGTGAGATGCCAGCTCCTTTCATTCAGTCAGTAGCTTCAATCATTTCTGGATGTTTTTCAATGGCAAAAATCAATAAATATTGTAAATGCACAAACTGTAATTTCTCCGCATTGCAAGGTGCAATTCTGAAATTTTTTGCTTTTTCCTGCTCCTCTTAGCATGATAAAGAAGATTCAAAGAGAGTGAGATGCCAGCTCCTTTCATTCAGTCAGTAGCTTCAATCATTTCTGGACGTTTTTCAGTGGCAAAAATCAATGAATATTGTAAATGCACAAACAGTAATTTCTCCGCATTGCAAGGTGCAATTCTGAAATTTTTTGCTTTTTCCTGCTCCTCTTAGCATGATAAAGAAGATTCAAAGAGAGTGAGATGCCAGCTCCTTTCATTCAGTCAGTACCTTCAATCATTTCTGGACATTTTTCAATGGCAAAAATCAATGAATATTGTAAATGCACAAACAGTAATTTCTCCGCATTGCAAGGTGCAAGTCTGAAATTTTTTGCTTTTTCCTGCTCCTCTTAGCATGATAAAGAAGATTCGAAGAGAGTGAGATGCCAGCTACTTTCATTCAGTCAGTAGCTTCAATCATTTCTGGACGTTTTTCAATGGTAAAAATCAATGAATATTGTAAATGCACAAACAGTAATTTCTCCACATTGCAAGGTGCAATTCTGAAATTTTTTGCTTTTTCCTGCTCCTCTTAGCATGATAAAGAAGATTCAAAGAGAGTGAGATGCCAGCTCCTTTCATTCAGTCAGTAGCTTCAAACATTTCTGGTATATGAATAACATGATGTTTTTCAATGGCAAAAATCAATGAATATTGTAAATGCACAAACAGTAATTTCTCCGCATTGCAAGGTGCAATTCTGAAATTTTTTGCTTTTTCCTGCTCCTCTTAGCATGATAAAGAAGATTCAAAGAGAGTGAGATGCCAGCTCCTTTCATTCAGTCAGTAGCTTCAATCATTTCTGGATGTTTTTCAATGGCAAAAATCAATGAATATTGTAAATGCACAAACTGTAATTTCTCCGCATTGCAAGGTGCAATTCTGAAATTTTTTGCTTTTTCCTGCTCCTCTTAGCATGATAAAGAAGATTCAAAGAGAGTGAGATGCCAGCTCCTTTCATTCAGTCAGTAGCTTCAATCATTTCTGGACGTTTTTCAATGGCAAAAATCAATGAATATTGTAAATGCACAAACAGTAATTTCTCCGCATTGCAAGGTGCAATTCTGAAATTTTTTGCTTTTTCCTGCTCCTCTTAGCATGATAAAGAAGATTCAAAGAGAGTGAGATGCCAGCTCCTTTCATTCAGTCAGTAGCTTCAAACATTTCTGGTATATGAATAACATGATGTTTTTCAATGGCAAAAATCAATGAATATTGTAAATGCACAAACAGTAATTTCTCCACATTGCAAGGTGCAATTCTGAAATTTTTTGCTTTTTCCTGCTCCTCTTAGCATGATAAAGAAGATTCAAAGAGAGTGAGATGCCAGCTCCTTTCATTCAGTCAGTAGCTTCAAACATTTCTGGTATATGAATAACATGATGTTTTTCAATGGCAAAAATCAATGAATATTGTAAATGCACAAAGAGTAATTTCTCCGCATTGCAAGGTGCAATTCTGAAATTTTTTGCTTTTTCCTGCTCCTCTTAGCATGATAAAGAAGATTCAAAGAGAGTGAGATGCCAGCTCCTTTCATTCAGTCAGTAGCTTCAATCATTTCTGGACGTTTTTCAATGGCAAAAATCAATGAATATTGTAAATGCACAAACAGTAATTTCTCCGCATTGCAAGGTGCAATTCTGAAATTTTTTGCTTTTTCCTGCTCCTCTTAGCATGATAAAGAAGATTCAAAGAGAGTGAGATGTCAGCTCCTTTCATTCAGTCAGTAGCTTCAAACATTTCTGGTATATGAATAACATGATGTTTTTCAATGGCAAAAATCAATGAATATTGTAAATGCACAAACAGTAATTTCTCCGCATTGCAAGGTGCAATTCTGAAATTTTTTGCTTTTTCCTGCTCCTCTTAGCATGATAAAGAAGATTCAAAGAGAGTGAGATGCCAGCTCCTTTCATTCAGTCAGTAGCTTCAATCATTTCTGGACGTTTTTCAATGGCAAAAATCAATGAATATTGTAAATGCACAAACAGTAATTTCTCCGCATTGCAAGGTGCAATTCTGAAATTTTTTGCTTTTTCCTGCTCCTCTTAGCATGATAAAGAAGATTCAAAGAGAGTGAGATGCCAGCTCCTTTCGTTCAGTCAGTAGCTTCAATCATTTCTGGACGTTTTTCAATGGCAAAAATCATTGAATATTATAAATGCACAAACAGTAATTTCTCCGCATTGCAAGGTGCAATTCTGAAATTTTTTACTTTTTCCTGCTCCTCTTAGCATGATAAAGAAGATTCAAAGAGAGTGAGATGCCAGCTCCTTTCATTCAGTCAGTAGCTTCAATCATTTCTGGTATATGAATAACATGATGTTTTTCAATGGCAAAAATCAATGAATATTGTAAATGCACAAACAGTAATTTCTCCGCATTGCAAGGTGCAATTCTGAAATTTTTTGCTTTTTCCTGCTCCTCTTAGCATGATAAAGAAGATTCAAAGAGAGTGAGATGCCAGCTCCTTTCATTCAGTCAGTAGCTTCAATCATTTCTGGACGTTTTTCAATGGCAAAAATCAATGAATATTGTAAATGCACAAACAGTAATTTCTCCGCATTGCAAGGTGCAATTCTGAAATTTTTTGCTTTTTCCTGCTCCTCTTAGCATGATAAACAAGATTCAAAGAGAGTGAGATGCCAGCTCCTTTCATTCAGTCAGTAGCTTCAATCATTTCTGGACGTTTTTCAATGGCAAAAATCAATGAATATTGTAAATGCACAAACAGTAATTTCTCCGCATTGCAAGGTGCAATTCTGAAATTTTTTGCTTTTTCCTGCTCCTCTTAGCATGATAAAGAAGATTCAAAGAGAGTGAGATACCAGCTCCTTTCATTCAGTCAGTAGCTTCACACATTTCTGGTATATGAATAACATGATGTTTTTCAATGGCAAAAATCAATGAATATTGTAAATGCACAAACAGTAATTTCTCCGCATTGCAAGGTGCAAGTCTGAAATTTTTTGCTTTTTCCTGCTCCTCTTAGTATGATAAAGAAGATTCAAAGAGAGTGAGATGCCAGCTCCTTTCATTCAGTCAGTAGCTTCAATCATTTCTGGATGTTTTTCAATGGCAAAAATCAATGAATATTGTAAATGCACAAACTGTAATTTCTCCGTATTGCAAAGTGCAATTCTGAAATTTTTTGCTTTTTCCTGCTCCTCTTAGCATGATAAAGAAGATTCAAAGAGAGTGAGATGCCAGCTCCTTTCATTTAGTCAGTACCTTCAATCATTTCTGGACGTTTTTCAATGGCAAAAATCAATGAATATTGTAAATGCACAAACAGTAATTTCTCCGCATTGCAAGGTGCAATTCTGAAATTTTTTGCTTTTTCCCGCTCCTCTTAGCATGATAAAGAAGATTCAAAGAGAGTGAGGTGCCAGCTCCTTTCATTCAGTCAGTAGCTTCAAACATTTCTGGTATATGAATAACATGTTTTTCAATGGCAAAAATCAATGAATATTGTAAATGCACAAACAGTAATTTCTCCGCATTGCAAGGTGCAATTCTGAAATTTTTTGATTTTTCCTGCTCCTCTTAGCATGATAAAGAAGATTCAAAGAGAGTGAGATGCCAGCTCCTTTCATTCAGTCAGTAGCTTCAATCATTTCTGGATGTTTTTCAATGGCAAAAATCAATGAATATTGTAAATGCACAAACAGTAATTTCTCCGCATTGCAAGGTGCAATTCTGAAATTTTTTGCTTTTTCCTGCTCCTCTTAGCATGATAAAGAAGATTCAAAGAGAGTGAGATGCCAGCTCCTTTCATTCAGTCAGTAGCTTCAAACATTTCTGGTATATGAATAACATGATGTTTTTCAATGGCAAAAATCAATGAATATTGTAAATGCACAAACAGTAATTTCTCCGCATTGCAAGGTGCAATTCTGAAATTTTTTGCTTTTTCCTGCTCCTCTTAGCATGATAAAGAAGATTCAAAGAGAGTGAGATGCCAGCTCCTTTCATTCAGTCAGTAGCTTCAATCATTTCTGGACGTTTTTCAATGGCAAAAATCAATGAATATTGTAAATGCACAAACAGTAATTTCTCCGCATTGCAAGGTGCAATTCTGAAATTTTTTGCTTTTTCCTGCTCCTCTTAGCATGATAAAGAAGATTCAAAGAGAGTGAGATGCCAGCTCCTTTCGTTCAGTCAGTAGCTTCAATCATTTCTGGTATATGAATAACATGATGTTTTTCAATGGCAAAAATCAATGAATATTGTAAATGCACAAACAGTAATTTCTCCGCATTGCAAGGTGCAATTCTGAAATTTTTTGCTTTTTCCTGCTCCTCTTAGCATGATAAAGAAGATTCAAAGAGAGTGAGATGCCAGCTCCTTTCATTCAGTCAGTAGCTTCAATCATTTCTGGATGTTTTTCAATGGCA
Source organism: Phyllobates terribilis (assembly GCF_046119375.1). Taxonomy (NCBI): domain Eukaryota; kingdom Metazoa; phylum Chordata; class Amphibia; order Anura; family Dendrobatidae; genus Phyllobates; species Phyllobates terribilis. Next base: position 13,696 of record NW_027364190.1, read on the forward strand.
AAAATCAATGAATATTGTAAATGCACAAACTGTAATTTCTCCGCATTGCAAGGTGCAATTCTGAAATTTTTTGCTTTTTCCTGCTCCTCTTAGCATGATAAAGAAGATTCAAAGAGAGTGAGATGCCAGCTCCTTTCATTCAGTCAGTAGCTTCAATCATTTCTGGACGTTTTTCAATGGCAAAAATCAATGAATATTGTAAATGCACAAACAGTAATTTCTCCGCATTGCAAGGTGCAATTCTGAAATTTTTTGCTTTTTCCTGCTCCTCTTAGCATGATAAAGAAGATTCAAAGAGAGTGAGATGCCAGCTCCTTTCATTCAGTCAGTAGCTTCAATCATTTCTGGACGTTTTTCAATGGCAAAAATCAATGAATATTGTAAATGCACAAACAGTAATTTCTCCGCATTGCAAGGTGCAATTCTGAAATTTTTTGCTTTTTCCCGCTCCTCTTAGCATGATAAAGAAGATTCAAAGAGAGTGAGGTGCCAGCTCCTTTCATTCAGTCAGTAGCTTCAAACATTTCTGGTATATGAATAACATGTTTTTCAATGGCAAAAATCAATGAATATTGTAAATGCACAAACAGTAATTTCTCCGCATTGCAAGGTGCAAGTCTGAAATTTTTTGCTTTTTCCTGCTCCTCTTAGTATGATAAAGAAAATTCAAAGAGAGTGAGATGCCAGCTCCTTTCATTCAGTCAGTAGCTTCAATCATTTCTGGATGTTTTTCAATGGCAAAAATCAATGAATATTGTAAATGCACAAACTGTAATTTCTCCGTATTGCAAAGTGCAATTCTGAAATTTTTTGCTTTTTCCTGCTCCTCTTAGCATGATAAAGAAGATTCAAAGAGAGTGAGATGCCAGCTCCTTTCATTCAGTCAGTAGCTTCAATCATTTCTGGACGTTTTTTAATGGCAAAAATCAATGAATATTGTAAATGCACAAACAGTAATTTCTCCGCATTGCAAGGTGCAATTCTGAAATTTTTTGCTTTTTCCTGCTCCTCTTAGCATGATAAAGAAGATTCAAAGAGAGTGAGATGCCAGCTCCTTTCATTTAGTCAGTACCTTCAATCATTTCTGGACGTTTTTCAATGGCAAAAATCAATGAATATTGTAAATGCACAAACAGTAATTTCTCCGCATTGCAAGGTGCAATTCTGAAATTTTTTGCTTTTTCCCGCTCCTCTTAGCATGATAAAGAAGATTCAAAGAGAGTGAGGTGCCAGCTCCTTTCATTCAGTCAGTAGCTTCAAACATTTCTGGTATATGAATAACATGTTTTTCAATGGCAAAAATCAATGAATATTGTAAATGCACAAACAGTAATTTCTCCGCATTGCAAGGTGCAATTCTGAAATTTTTTGATTTTTCCTGCTCCTCTTAGCATGATAAAGAAGATTCAAAGAGAGTGAGATGCCAGCTCCTTTCATTCAGTCAGTAGCTTCAATCATTTCTGGATGTTTTTCAATGGCAAAAATCAATGAATATTGTAAATGCACAAACAGTAATTTCTCCGCATTGCAAGGTGCAATTCTGAAATTTTTTGCTTTTTCCTGCTCCTCTTAGCATGATAAAGAAGATTCAAAGAGAGTGAGATGCCAGCTCCTTTCATTCAGTCAGTAGCTTCAAACATTTCTGGTATATGAATAACATGATGTTTTTCAATGGCAAAAATCAATGAATATTGTAAATGCACAAACAGTAATTTCTCCGCATTGCAAGGTGCAATTCTGAAATTTTTTGCTTTTTCCTGCTCCTCTTAGCATGATAAAGAAGATTCAAAGAGAGTGAGATGCCAGCTCCTTTCATTCAGTCAGTAGCTTCAAACATTTCTGGTATATGAATAACATGATGTTTTTCAATGGCAAAAATCAATGAATATTGTAAATGCACAAACAGTAATTTCTCCGCATTGCAAGGTGCAAGTCTGAGATTTTTTGCTTTTTCCTGCTCCTCTTAGCATGATAAAGAAGATTCAAAGAGAGTGAGATGCCAGCTACTTTCATTCAGTCAGTAGCTTCAATCATTTCTGGACGTTTTTCAATGGTAAAAATCAATGAATATTGTAAATGCACAAACAGTAATTTCTCCACATTGCAAGGTGCAATTCTGAAATTTTTTGCTTTTTCCTGCTCCTCTTAGCATGATAAAGAAGATTCAAAGAGAGTGAGATGCCAGCTCCTTTCATTCAGTCAGTAGCTTCAAACATTTCTGGTATATGAATAACATGATGTTTTTCAATGGCAAAAATCAATGAATATTGTAAATGCACAAACAGTAATTTCTCCGCATTGCAAGGTGCAATTCTGAAATTTTTTGCTTTTTCCTGCTCCTCTTAGCATGATAAAGAAGATTCAAAGAGAGTGAGATGCCAGCTCCTTTCATTCAGTCAGTAGCTTCAATCATTTCTGGATGTTTTTCAATGGCAAAAATCAATAAATATTGTAAATGCACAAACTGTAATTTCTCCGCATTGCAAGGTGCAATTCTGAAATTTTTTGCTTTTTCCTGCTCCTCTTAGCATGATAAAGAAGATTCAAAGAGAGTGAGATGCCAGCTCCTTTCATTCAGTCAGTAGCTTCAATCATTTCTGGACGTTTTTCAGTGGCAAAAATCAATGAATATTGTAAATGCACAAACAGTAATTTCTCCGCATTGCAAGGTGCAATTCTGAAATTTTTTGCTTTTTCCTGCTCCTCTTAGCATGATAAAGAAGATTCAAAGAGAGTGAGATGCCAGCTCCTTTCATTCAGTCAGTACCTTCAATCATTTCTGGACGTTTTTCAATGGCAAAAATCAATGAATATTGTAAATGCACAAACAGTAATTTCTCCGCATTGCAAGGTGCAAGTCTGAAATTTTTTGCTTTTTCCTGCTCCTCTTAGCATGATAAAGAAGATTCGAAGAGAGTGAGATGCCAGCTACTTTCATTCAGTCAGTAGCTTCAATCATTTCTGGACGTTTTTCAATGGTAAAAATCAATGAATATTGTAAATGCACAAACAGTAATTTCTCCACATTGCAAGGTGCAATTCTGAAATTTTTTGCTTTTTCCTGCTCCTCTTAGCATGATAAAGAAGATTCAAAGAGAGTGAGATGCCAGCTCCTTTCATTCAGTCAGTAGCTTCAAACATTTCTGGTATATGAATAACATGATGTTTTTCAATGGCAAAAATCAATGAATATTGTAAATGCACAAACAGTAATTTCTCCGCATTGCAAGGTGCAATTCTGAAATTTTTTGCTTTTTCCTGCTCCTCTTAGCATGATAAAGAAGATTCAAAGAGAGTGAGATGCCAGCTCCTTTCATTCAGTCAGTAGCTTCAATCATTTCTGGATGTTTTTCAATGGCAAAAATCAATGAATATTGTAAATGCACAAACTGTAATTTCTCCGCATTGCAAGGTGCAATTCTGAAATTTTTTGCTTTTTCCTGCTCCTCTTAGCATGATAAAGAAGATTCAAAGAGAGTGAGATGCCAGCTCCTTTCATTCAGTCAGTAGCTTCAATCATTTCTGGACGTTTTTCAATGGCAAAAATCAATGAATATTGTAAATGCACAAACAGTAATTTCTCCGCATTGCAAGGTGCAATTCTGAAATTTTTTGCTTTTTCCTGCTCCTCTTAGCATGATAAAGAAGATTCAAAGAGAGTGAGATGCCAGCTCCTTTCATTCAGTCAGTAGCTTCAATCATTTCTGGACGTTTTTCAATGGCAAAAATCAATGAATATTGTAAATGCACAAACAGTAATTTCTCCGCATTGCAAGGTGCAATTCTGAAATTTTTTGCTTTTTCCCGCTCCTCTTAGCATGATAAAGAAGATTCAAAGAGAGTGAGGTGCCAGCTCCTTTCATTCAGTCAGTAGCTTCAAACATTTCTGGTATATGAATAACATGTTTTTCAATGGCAAAAATCAATGAATATTGTAAATGCACAAACAGTAATTTCTCCGCATTGCAAGGTGCAATTCTGAAATTTTTTGATTTTTCCTGCTCCTCTTAGCATGATAAAGAAGATTCAAAGAGAGTGAGATGCCAGCTCCTTTCATTCAGTCAGTAGCTTCAATCATTTCTGGACGTTTTTCAATGGCAAAAATCAATGAATATTGTAAAAGCACAAAGAGTAATTTCTCCGCATTGCAAGGTGCAATTCTGAAATTTTTTGCTTTTTCCTGCTCCTCTTAGCATGATAAAGAAGATTCAAAGAGAGTGAGATGCCAGCTCCTTTCATTCAGTCAGTAGCTTCAAACATTTCTGGTATATGAATAACATGATGTTTTTCAATGGCAAAAATCAATGAATATTGTAAATGCACAAACAGTAATTTCTCCGCATTGCAAGGTGCAATTCTGAAATTTTTTGCTTTTTCCTGCTCCTCTTAGCATGATAAAGAAGATTCAAAGAGAGTGAGATGCCAGCTCCTTTCATTCAGTCAGTAGCTTCAAACATTTCTGGTATATGAATAACGATGTTTTTCAATGGCAAAAATCAATGAATATTGTAAATGCACAAACAGTAATTTCTCCGCATTGCAAGGTGCAAGTCTGAAATTTTTTGCTTTTTCCTGCTCCTCTTAGCATGATAAAGAAGATTCAAAGAGAGTGAGATGCCAGCTACTTTCATTCAGTCAGTAGCTTCAATCATTTCTGGACGTTTTTCAATGGTAAAAATCAATGAATATTGTAAATGCACAAACAGTAATTTCTCCACATTGCAAGGTGCAATTCTGAAATTTTTTGCTTTTTCCTGCTCCTATTAGCATGATAAAGAAGATTCAAAGAGAGTGAGATGCCAGCTCCTTTCATTCAGTCAGTAGCTTCAATCATTTCTGGACGTTTTTCAGTGGCAAAAATCAATGAATATTGTAAATGCACAAACAGTAATTTCTCTGCATTGCAAGGTGCAATTCTGAAATTTTTTGCTTTTTCCTGCTCCTCTTAGCATGATAAAGAAGATTCAAAGAGAGTGAGATGCCAGCTCCTTTCATTCAGTCAGTACCTTCAATCATTTCTGGACGTTTTTCAATGGCAAAAATCAATGAATATTGTAAATGCACAAACAGTAATTTCTCCGCATTGCAAGGTGCAATTCTGAAATTTTTTGCTTTTTCCCGCTCCTCTTAGCATGATAAAGAAGATTCAAAGAGAGTGAGGTGCCAGCTCCTTTCATTCAGTCAGTAGCTTCAAACATTTCTGGTATATGAATAACATGTTTTTCAATGGCAAAAATCAATGAATATTGTAAATGCACAAACAGTAATTTCTCCGCATTGCAATGTGCAATTCTGAAATTTTTTGATTTTTCCTGCTCCTCTTAGCATGATAAAGAAGATTCAAAGAGAGTGAGATGCCAGCTCCTTTCATTCAGTCAGTAGCTTCAATCATTTCTGGACGTTTTTCAATGGCAAAAATCAATGAATATTGTAAATGCACAAACAGTAATTTCTCCGCATTGCAAGGTGCAATTCTGAAATTTTTTGCTTTTTCCTGCTCCTCTTAGCATGATAAAGAAGATTCCAAGAGAGTGAGATGCCAGCTCCTTTCATTCAGTCAGTAGCTTCAATCATTTCTGGACGTTTTTCAATGGCAAAAATCAATGAATATTGTAAATGCACAAACAGTAATTTCTCCGCATTGCAAGGTGCAATTCTGAAATTTTTTGCTTTTTCCTGCTCCTCTTAGCATGATAAAGAAGATTCAAAGAGAGTGAGATGCCAGCTCCTTTCATTCAGTCAGTAGCTTCAAACATTTCTGGTATATGAATAACATGATGTTTTTCAATGGCAAAAATCAATGAATATTGTAAATGCACAAACAGTAATTTCTCCGCATTGCAAGGTGCAAGTCTGAAATTTTTTGCTTTTTCCTGCTCCTCTTAGCATGATAAAGAAGATTCAAAGAGAGTGAGATGCCAGCTCCTTTCATTCAGTCAGTAGCTTCAATCATTTCTGGATGTTTTTCAATGGCAAAAATCAATGAATATTGTAAATGCACAAACAGTAATTTCTCCGCATTGCAAGGTGCAATTCTGAAATTTTTTGCTTTTTCCTGCTCCTCTTAGCATGATAAAGAAGATTCAAAGAGAGTGAGATGTCAGCTCCTTTCATTCAGTCAGTAGCTTCAAACATTTCTGGTATATGAATAACATGATGTTTTTCAATGGCAAAAATCAATGAATATTGTAAATGCACAAACAGTAATTTCTCCGCATTGCAAGGTGCAATTCTGAAATTTTTTGCTTTTTCCTGCTCCTCTTAGCATGATAAAGAAGATTCAAAGAGAGTGAGATGCCAGCTCCTTTCATTCAGTCAGTACCTTCAATCATTTCTGGACGTTTTTCAATGGCAAAAATCAATGAATATTGTAAATGCACAAACAGTAATTTCTCCGCATTGCAAGGTGCAATTCTGAAATTTTTTGCTTTTTCCCGCTCCTCTTAGCATGATAAAGAAGATTCAAAGAGAGTGAGGTGCCAGCTCCTTTCATTCAGTCAGTAGCTTCAAACATTTCTGGTATATGAATAACATGTTTTTCAATGGCAAAAATCAATGAATATTGTAAATGCACAAACAGTAATTTCTCCGCATTGCAAGGTGCAATTCTGAAATTTTTTGCTTTTTCCTGCTCCTCTTAGCATGATAAAGAAGATTCAAAGAGAGTGAGATGCCAGCTCCTTTCATTCAGTCAGTAGCTTCAATCATTTCTGGACGTTTTTCAATGGCAAAAATCAATGAATATTGTAAATGCACAAACAGTAATTTCTCCGCATTGCAAGGTGCAATTCTGAAATTTTTTGCTTTTTCCTGCTCCTCTTAGCATGATAAAGAAGATTCAAAGAGAGTGAGATGTCAGCTCCTTTCATTCAGTCAGTAGCTTCAAACATTTCTGGTATATGAATAACATGATGTTTTTCAATGGCAAAAATCAATGAATATTGTAAATGCACAAACAGTAATTTCTCCGCATTGCAAGGTGCAATTCTGAAATTTTTTGCTTTTTCCTGCTCCTCTTAGCATGATAAAGAAGATTCAAAGAGAGTGAGATGCCAGCTCCTTTCGTTCAGTCAGTAGCTTCAATCATTTCTGGACGTTTTTCAATGGCAAAAACCAATGAATATTGTAAATGCACAAACAGTAATTTCTCCGCATTGCAAGGTGCAATTCTGAAATTTTTTGCTTTTTCCTGCTCCTCTTAGCATGATAAAGAAGATTCAAAGAGAGTGAGATGCCAGCTCCTTTCATTCAGTCAGTACCTTCAATCATTTCTGGACGTTTTTCAATGGCAAAAATCAATGAATATTGTAAATGCACAAACTAATTTCTCCGCATTGCAAGGTGCAATTCTGAAATTTTTTGCTTTTTCCCGCTCCTCTTAGCATGATAAAGAAGATTCAAAGAGAGTGAGGTGCCAGCTCCTTTCATTCAGTCAGTAGCTTCAAACATTTCTGGTATATGAATAACATGTTTTTCAATGGCAAAAATCAATGAATATTGTAAATGCACAAACAGTAATTTCTCCGCATTGCAAGGTGCAATTCTGAAATTTTTTGCTTTTTCCTGCTCCTCTTAGCATGATAAAGAAGATTCAAAGAGAGTGAGATGCCAGCTCCTTTCATTCAGTCAGTAGCTTCAATCATTTCTGGACGTTTTTCAATGGCAAAAATCAATGAATATTGTAAATGCACAAACAGTAATTTCTCCGCATTGCAAGGTGCAATTCTGAAATTTTTTGCTTTTTCCTGCTCCTCTTAGCATGATAAAGAAGATTCAAAGAGAGTGAGATGTCAGCTCCTTTCATTCAGTCAGTAGCTTCAAACATTTCTGGTATATGAATAACATGATGTTTTTCAATGGCAAAAATCAATGAATATTGTAAATGCACAAACAGTAATTTCTCCGCATTGCAAGGTGCAATTCTGAAATTTTTTGCTTTTTCCTGCTCCTCTTAGCATGATAAAGAAGATTCAAAGAGAGTGAGATGCCAGCTCCTTTCATTCAGTCAGTAGCTTCAATCATTTCTGGATGTTTTTCAATGGCAAAAATCAATGAATATTGTAAATGCACAAACAGTAATTTCTCCGCATTGCAAGGTGCAATTCTGAAATTTTTTGCTTTTTCCTGCTCCTCTTAGCATGATAAAGAAGATTCAAAGAGAGTGAGATGCCAGCTCCTTTCATTCAGTCAGTAGCTTCAATCATTTCTGGACGTTTTTCAATGGCAAAAATCAATGAATATTGTAAATGCACAAACAGTAATTTCTCCGCATTGCAAGGTGCAATTCTGAAATTTTTTGCTTTTTCCTGCTCCTCTTAGCATGATAAAGAAGATTCAAAGAGAGTGAGATGTCAGCTCCTTTCATTCAGTCAGTAGCTTCAAACATTTCTGGTATATGAATAACATGATGTTTTTCAATGGCAAAAATCAATGAATATTGTAAATGCACAAACAGTAATTTCTCCGCATTGCAAGGTGCAATTCTGAAATTTTTTGCTTTTTCCTGCTCCTCTTAGCATGATAAAGAAGATTCAAAGAGAGTGAGATGCCAGCTCCTTTCATTCAGTCAGTAGCTTCAATCATTTCTGGATGTTTTTCAATGGCAAAAATCAATGAATATTGTAAATGCACAAACAGTAATTTCTCCGCATTGCAAGGTGCAATTCTGAAATTTTTTGCTTTTTCCTGCTCCTCTTAGCATGATAAAGAAGATTCAAAGAGAGTGAGATGCCAGCTCCTTTCGTTCAGTCAGTAGCTTCAATCATTTCTGGACGTTTTTCAATGGCAAAAATCATTGAATATTATAAATGCACAAACAGTAATTTCTCCGCATTGCAAGGTGCAATTCTGAAATTTTTTACTTTTTCCTGCTCCTCTTAGCATGATAAAGAAGATTCAAAGAGAGTGAGATGCCAGCTCCTTTCATTCAGTCAGTAGCTTCAATCATTTCTGGTATATGAATAACATGATGTTTTTCAATGGCAAAAATCAATGAATATTGTAAATGCACAAACAGTAATTTCTCCGCATTGCAAGGTGCAATTCTGAAATTTTTTGCTTTTTCCTGCTCCTCTTAGCATGATAAAGAAGATTCAAAGAGAGTGAGATGCCAGCTCCTTTCATTCAGTCAGTAGCTTCAAACATTTCTGGTATATGAATAACATGATGTTTTTCAATGGCAAAAATCAATGAATATTGTAAATGCACAAACAGTAATTTCTCCGCATTGCAAGGTGCAAGTCTGAGATTTTTTGCTTTTTCCTGCTCCTGTTAGCATGATAAAGAAGATTCAAAGAGAGTGAGATGCCAGCTACTTTCATTCAGTCAGTAGCTTCAATCATTTCTGGACGTTTTTCAATGGTAAAAATCAATGAATATTGTAAATGCACAAACAGTAATTTCTCCACATTGCAAGGTGCAATTCTGAAATTTTTTGCTTTTTCCTGCTCCTCTTAGCATGATAAAGAAGATTCAAAGAGAGTGAGATGCCAGCTCCTTTCATTCAGTCAGTAGCTTCAAACATTTCTGGTATATGAATAACATGATGTTTTTCAATGGCAAAAATCAATGAATATTGTAAATGCACAAACAGTAATTTCTCCGCATTGCAAGGTGCAATTCTGAAATTTTTTGCTTTTTCCTGCTCCTCTTAGCATGATAAAGAAGATTCAAAGAGAGTGAGATGCCAGCTCCTTTCATTCAGTCAGTAGCTTCAATCATTTCTGGATGTTTTTCAATGGCAAAAATCAATAAATATTGTAAATGCACAAACTGTAATTTCTCCGCATTGCAAGGTGCAATTCTGAATTTTTTTGCTTTTTCCTGCTCCTCTTAGCATGATAAAGAAGATTCAAAGAGAGTGAGATGCCAGCTCCTTTCATTCAGTCAGTAGCTTCAATCATTTCTGGACGTTTTTCAGTGGCAAAAATCAATGAATATTGTAAATGCACAAACAGTAATTTCTCCGCATTGCAAGGTGCAATTCTGAAATTTTTTGCTTTTTCCTGCTCCTCTTAGCATGATAAAGAAGATTCAAAGAGAGTGAGATGCCAGCTCCTTTCATTCAGTCAGTACCTTCAATCATTTCTGGACGTTTTTCAATGGCAAAAATCAATGAATATTGTAAATGCACAAACAGTAATTTCTCCGCATTGCAAGGTGCAAGTCTGAAATTTTTTGCTTTTTCCTGCTCCTCTTAGCATGATAAAGAAGATTCGAAGAGAGTGAGATGCCAGCTACTTTCATTCAGTCAGTAGCTTCAATCATTTCTGGACGTTTTTCAATGGTAAAAATCAATGAATATTGTAAATGCACAAACAGTAATTTCTCCACATTGCAAGGTGCAATTCTGAAATTTTTTGCTTTTTCCTGCTCCTCTTAGCATGATAAAGAAGATTCAAAGAGAGTGAGATGCCAGCTCCTTTCATTCAGTCAGTAGCTTCAAACATTTCTGGTATATGAATAACATGATGTTTTTCAATGGCAAAAATCAATGAATATTGTAAATGCACAAACAGTAATTTCTCCGCATTGCAAGGTGCAATTCTGAAATTTTTTGCTTTTTCCTGCTCCTCTTAGCATGATAAAGAAGATTCAAAGAGAGTGAGATGCCAGCTCCTTTCATTCAGTCAGTAGCTTCAATCATTTCTGGATGTTTTTCAATGGCAAAAATCAATGAATATTGTAAATGCACAAACTGTAATTTCTCCGCATTGCAAGGTGCAATTCTGAAATTTTTTGCTTTTTCCTGCTCCTCTTAGCATGATAAAGAAGATTCAAAGAGAGTGAGATGCCAGCTCCTTTCATTCAGTCAGTAGCTTCAATCATTTCTGGACGTTTTTCAATGGCAAAAATCAATGAATATTGTAAATGCACAAACAGTAATTTCTCCGCATTGCAAGGTGCAATTCTGAAATTTTTTGCTTTTTCCTGCTCCTCTTAGCATGATAAAGAAGATTCAAAGAGAGTGAGATGCCAGCTCCTTTCATTCAGTCAGTAGCTTCAATCATTTCTGGACGTTTTTCAATGGCAAAAATCAATGAATATTGTAAATGCACAAACAATAATTTCTCCGCATTGCAAGGTGCAATTCTGAAATTTTTTGCTTTTTCCCGCTCCTCTTAGCATGATAAAGAAGATTCAAAGAGAGTGAGGTGCCAGCTCCTTTCATTCAGTCAGTAGCTTCAAACATTTCTGGTATATGAATAACATGTTTTTCAATGGCAAAAATCAATGAATATTGTAAATGCACAAACAGTAATTTCTCCGCATTGCAAGGTGGAATTCTGAAATTTTTTGATTTTTCCTGCTCCTCTTAGCATGATAAAGAAGATTCAAAGAGAGTGAGATGCCAGCTCCTTTCATTCAGTCAGTAGCTTCAATCATTTCTGGACGTTTTTCAATGGCAAAAATCAATGAATATTGTAAAAGCACAAAGAGTAATTTCTCCGCATTGCAAGGTGCAATTCTGAAATTTTTTGCTTTTTCCTGCTCCTCTTAGCATGATAAAGAAGATTCAAAGAGAGTGAGATGCCAGCTCCTTTCATTCAGTCAGTAGCTTCAAACATTTCTGGTATATGAATAACATGATGTTTTTCAATGGCAAAAATCAATGAATATTGTAAATGCACAAACAGTAATTTCTCCGCATTGCAAGGTGCAATTCTGAAATTTTTTGCTTTTTCCTGCTCCTCTTAGCATGATAAAGAAGATTCAAAGAGAGTGAGATGCCAGCTCCTTTCATTCAGTCAGTAGCTTCAAACATTTCTGGTATATGAATAACGATGTTTTTCAATGGCAAAAATCAATGAATATTGTAAATGCACAAACAGTAATTTCTCCGCATTGCAAGGTGCAAGTCTGAAATTTTTTGCTTTTTCCTGCTCCTCTTAGCATGATAAAGAAGATTCAAAGAGAGTGAGATGCCAGCTACTTTCATTCAGTCAGTAGCTTCAATCATTTCTGGACGTTTTTCAATGGTAAAAATCAATGAATATTGTAAATGCACAAACAGTAATTTCTCCACATTGCAAGGTGCAATTCTGAAATTTTTTGCTTTTTCCTGCTCCTATTAGCATGATAAAGAAGATTCAAAGAGAGTGAGATGCCAGCTCCTTTCATTCAGTCAGTAGCTTCAATCATTTCTGGACGTTTTTCAGTGGCAAAAATCAATGAATATTGTAAATGCACAAACAGTAATTTCTCCGCATTGCAAGGTGCAATTCTGAAATTTTTTGCTTTTTCCTGCTCCTCTTAGCATGATAAAGAAGATTCAAAGAGAGTGAGATGCCAGCTCCTTTCATTCAGTCAGTACCTTCAATCATTTCTGGACGTTTTTCAATGGCAAAAATCAATGAATATTGTAAATGCACAAACAGTAATTTCTCCGCATTGCAAGGTGCAATTCTGAAATTTTTTGCTTTTTCCCGCTCCTCTTAGCATGATAAAGAAGATTCAAAGAGAGTGAGGTGCCAGCTCCTTTCATTCAGTCAGTAGCTTCAAACATTTCTGGTATATGAATAACATGTTTTTCAATGGCAAAAATCAATGAATATTGTAAATGCACAAACAGTAATTTCTCCGCATTGCAAGGTGCAATTCTGAAATTTTTTGATTTTTCCTGCTCCTCTTAGCATGATAAAGAAGATTCAAAGAGAGTGAGATGCCAGCTCCTTTCATTCAGTCAGTAGCTTCAATCATTTCTGGACGTTTTTCAATGGCAAAAATCAATGAATATTGTAAATGCACAAACAGTAATTTCTCCGCATTGCAAGGTGCAATTCTGAAATTTTTTGCTTTTTCCTGCTCCTCTTAGCATGATAAAGAAGATTCCAAGAGAGTGAGATGCCAGCTCCTTTCATTCAGTCAGTAGCTTCAATCATTTCTGGACGTTTTTCAATGGCAAAAATCAATGAATATTGTAAATGCACAAACAGTAATTTCTCCGCATTGCAAGGTGCAATTCTGAAATTTTTTGCTTTTTCCTGCTCCTCTTAGCATGATAAAGAAGATTCAAAGAGAGTGAGATGCCAGCTCCTTTCATTCAGTTAGTAGCTTCAAACATTTCTGGTATATGAATAACATGATGTTTTTCAATGGCAAAAATCAATGAATATTGTAAATGCACAAACAGTAATTTCTCCGCATTGCAAGGTGCAAGTCTGAAATTTTTTGCTTTTTCCTGCTCCTCTTAGCATGATAAAGAAGATTCAAAGAGAGTGAGATGCCAGTTACTTTCATTCAGTCAGTAGCTTCAATCATTTCTGGTCGTTTTTCAATGGTAAAAATCAATGAATATTGTAAATGCACAAACAGTAATTTCTCCACATTGCAAGGTGCAATTCTGAAATTTTTTGCTTTTTCCTGCTCCTCTTAGCATGATAAAGAAGATTCAAAGAGAGTGAGATGCCAGCTCCTTTCATTCAGTCAGTAGCTTCAAACATTTCTGGTATATGAATAACATGATGTTTTTCAATGGCAAAAATCAATGAATATTGTAAATGCACAAACAGTAATTTCTCCGCATTGCAAGGTGCAATTCTGAAATTTTTTGCTTTTTCCTGCTCCTCTTAGCATGATAAAGAAGATTCAAAGAGAGTGAGATGCCAGCTCCTTTCATTCAGTCAGTAGCTTCAAACATTTCTGGTATATGAATAACATGATGTTTTTCAATGGCAAAAATCAATGAATATTGTAAATGCACAAACAGTAATTTCTCCGCATTGCAAGGTGCAATTCTGAAATTTTTTGCTTTTTCCTGCTCCTCTTAGCATGATAAAAAAGATTCAAAGAGAGTGAGATGCCAGCTCCTTTCATTCAGTCAGTAGCTTCAATCATTTCTGGATGTTTTTCAATGGCAAAAATCAATGAATATTGTAAATGCACAAACAGTAATTTCTCCGCATTGCAAGGTGCAATTCTGAAATTTTTTGCTTTTTCCTGCTCCTCTTAGCATGATAAAGAAGATTCAAAGAGAGATGTCAGCTCCTTTCATTCAGTCAGTAGCTTCAAACATTTCTGGTATATGAATAACATGATGTTTTTCAATGGCAAAAATCAATGAATATTGTAAATGCACAAACAGTAATTTCTCCGCATTGCAAGGTGCAATTCTGAAATTTTTTGCTTTTTCCTGCTCCTCTTAGCATGATAAAGAAGATTCAAAGAGAGTGAGATGCCAGCTCCTTTCATTCAGTCAGTAGCTTCAAACATTTCTGGTATATGAATAACATGATGTTTTTCAATGGCAAAAATCAATGAATATTGTAAATGCACAAACAGTAATTTCTCCGCATTGCAAGGTGCAAGTCTGAAATTTTTTTGCTTTTTCCTGCTCCTCTTAGCATGATAAAGAAGATTCAAAGAGAGTGAGATGCCAGCTACTTTCATTCAGTCAGTAGCTTCAATCATTTCTGGACGTTTTTCAATGGTAAAAATCAATGAATATTGTAAATGCACAAACAGTAATTTCTCCACATTGCAAGGTGCAATTCTGAAATTTTTTGCTTTTTCCTGCTCCTCTTAGCATGATAAAGAAGATTCAAAGAGAGTGAGATGCCAGCTCCTTTCATTCAGTCAGTAGCTTCAAACATTTCTGGTATATGAATAACATGATGTTTTTCAATGGCAAAAATCAATGAATATTGTAAATGCACAAACAGTAATTTCTCCGCATTGCAAGGTGCAATTCTGAAATTTTTTGCTTTTTCCTGCTCCTCTTAGCATGATAAAGAAGATTCAAAGAGAGTGAGATGCCAGCTCCTTTCATTCAGTCAGTAGCTTCAAACATTTCTGGTATATGAATAACATGATGTTTTTCAATGGCAAAAATCAATGAATATTGTAAATGCACAAACAGTAATTTCTCCGCATTGCAAGGTGCAAGTCTGAAATTTTTTGCTTTTTCCTGCTCCTCTTAGCATGATAAAGAAGATTCAAAGAGAGTGAGATGCCAGCTACTTTCATTCAGTCAGTAGCTTCAATCATTTCTGGACGTTTTTCAATGGTAAAAATCAATGAATATTGTAAATGCACAAACAGTAATTTCTCCACATTGCAAGGTGCAATTCTGAAATTTTTTGCTTTTTCCTGCTCCTCTTAGCATGATAAAGAAGATTCAAAGAGAGTGAGATGCCAGCTCCTTTCATTCAGTCAGTAGCTTCAAACATTTCTGGTATATGAATAACATGATGTTTTTCAATGGCAAAAATCAATGAATATTGTAAATGCACAAACAGTAATTTCTCCGCATTGCAAGGTGCAATTCTGAAATTTTTTGCTTTTTCCTGCTCCTCTTAGCATGATAAAGAAGATTCAAAGAGAGTGAGATGCCAGCTCCTTTCATTCAGTCAGTAGCTTCAATCATTTCTGGATGTTTTTCAATGGCAAAAATCAATGAATATTGTAAATGCACAAACTGTAATTTCTCCGCATTGCAAGGTGCAATTCTGAAATTTTTTGCTTTTTCCTGCTCCTCTTAGCATGATAAAGAAGATTCAAAGAGAGTGAGATGCCAGCTCCTTTCATTCAGTCAGTAGCTTCAATCATTTCTGGACGTTTTTCAATGGCAAAAACCAATGAATATTGTAAATGCACAAACAGTAATTTCTCCGCATTGCAAGGTGCAATTCTGAAATTTTTTGCTTTTTCCTGCTCCTCTTAGCATGATAAAGAAGATTCAAAGAGAGTGAGATGCCAGCTCCTTTCATTCAGTCAGTACCTTCAATCATTTCTGGACGTTTTTCAATGGCAAAAATCAATGAATATTGTAAATGCACAAACAGTAATTTCTCCGCATTGCAAGGTGCAATTCTGAAATTTTTTGCTTTTTCCCGCTCCTCTTAGCATGATAAAGAAGATTCAAAGAGAGTGAGGTGCCAGCTCCTTTCATTCAGTCAGTAGCTTCAAACATTTCTGGTATATGAATAACATGTTTTTCAATGGCAAAAATCAATGAATATTGTAAATGCACAAACAGTAATTTCTCCGCATTGCAAGGTGCAATTCTGAAATTTTTTGCTTTTTCCTGCTCCTCTTAGCATGATAAAGAAGATTCAAAGAGAGTGAGATGCCAGCTCCTTTCATTCAGTCAGTAGCTTCAATCATTTCTGGACGTTTTTCAATGGCAAAAATCAATGAATATTGTAAATGCACAAACAGTAATTTCTCCGCATTGCAAGGTGCAATTCTGAAATTTTTTGCTTTTTCCTGCTCCTCTTAGCATGATAAAGAAGATTCAAAGAGAGTGAGATGTCAGCTCCTTTCATTCAGTCAGTAGCTTCAAACATTTCTGGTATATGAATAACATGATGTTTTTCAATGGCAAAAATCAATGAATATTGTAAATGCACAAACAGTAATTTCTCCGCATTGCAAGGTGCAATTCTGAAATTTTTTGCTTTTTCCTGCTCCTCTTAGCATGATAAAGAAGATTCAAAGAGAGTGAGATGCCAGCTCCTTTCGTTCAGTCAGTAGCTTCAATCATTTCTGGACGTTTTTCAATGGCAAAAACCAATGAATATTGTAAATGCACAAACAGTAATTTCTCCGCATTGCAAGGTGCAATTCTGAAATTTTTTGCTTTTTCCTGCTCCTCTTAGCATGATAAAGAAGATTCAAAGAGAGTTAGATGCCAGCTCCTTTCATTCAGTCAGTACCTTCAATCATTTCTGGACGTTTTTCAATGGCAAAAATCAATGAATATTGTAAATGCACAAACTAATTTCTCCGCATTGCAAGGTGCAATTCTGAAATTTTTTGCTTTTTCCCGCTCCTCTTAGCATGATAAAGAAGATTCAAAGAGAGTGAGGTGCCAGCTCCTTTCATTCAGTCAGTAGCTTCAAACATTTCTGGTATATGAATAACATGTTTTTCAATGGCAAAAATCAATGAATATTGTAAATGCACAAACAGTAATTTCTCCGCATTGCAAGGTGCAATTCTGAAATTTTTTGCTTTTTCCTGCTCCTCTTAGCATGATAAAGAAGATTCAAAGAGAGTGAGATGCCAGCTCCTTTCATTCAGTCAGTAGCTTCAATCATTTCTGGACGTTTTTCAATGGCAAAAATCAATGAATATTGTAAATGCACAAACAGTAATTTCTCCGCATTGCAAGGTGCAATTCTGAAATTTTTTGCTTTTTCCTGCTCCTCTTAGCATGATAAAGAAGATTCAAAGAGAGTGAGATGTCAGCTCCTTTCATTCAGTCAGTAGCTTCAAACATTTCTGGTATATGAATAACATGATGTTTTTCAATGGCAAAAATCAATGAATATTGTAAATGCACAAACAGTAATTTCTCCGCATTGCAAGGTGCAATTCTGAAATTTTTTGCTTTTTCCTGCTCCTCTTAGCATGATAAAGAAGATTCAAAGAGAGTGAGATGCCAGCTCCTTTCATTCAGTCAGTAGCTTCAATCATTTCTGGATGTTTTTCAATGGCAAAAATCAATGAATATTGTAAATGCACAAACAGTAATTTCTCCGCATTGCAAGGTGCAATTCTGAAATTTTTTGCTTTTTCCTGCTCCTCTTAGCATGATAAAGAAGATTCAAAGAGAGTGAGATGCCAGCTCCTTTCATTCAGTCAGTAGCTTCAATCATTTCTGGACGTTTTTCAATGGCAAAAATCAATGAATATTGTAAATGCACAAACAGTAATTTCTCCGCATTGCAAGGTGCAATTCTGAAATTTTTTGCTTTTTCCTGCTCCTCTTAGCATGATAAAGAAGATTCAAAGAGAGTGAGATGTCAGCTCCTTTCATTCAGTCAGTAGCTTCAAACATTTCTGGTATATGAATAACATGATGTTTTTCAATGGCAAAAATCAATGAATATTGTAAATGCACAAACAGTAATTTCTCCGCATTGCAAGGTGCAATTCTGAAATTTTTTGCTTTTTCCTGCTCCTCTTAGCATGATAAAGAAGATTCAAAGAGAGTGAGATGCCAGCTCCTTTCATTCAGTCAGTAGCTTCAATCATTTCTGGATGTTTTTCAATGGCAAAAATCAATGAATATTGTAAATGCACAAACAGTAATTTCTCCGCATTGCAAGGTGCAATTCTGAAATTTTTTGCTTTTTCCTGCTCCTCTTAGCATGATAAAGAAGATTCAAAGAGAGTGAGATGCCAGCTCCTTTCGTTCAGTCAGTAGCTTCAATCATTTCTGGACGTTTTTCAATGGCAAAAATCATTGAATATTATAAATGCACAAACAGTAATTTCTCCGCATTGCAAGGTGCAATTCTGAAATTTTTGACTTTTTCCTGCTCCTCTTAGCATGATAAAGAAGATTCAAAGAGAGTGAGATGCCAGCTCCTTTCATTCAGTCAGTAGCTTCAATCATTTCTGGTATATGAATAACATGATGTTTTTCAATGGCAAAAATCAATGAATATTGTAAATGCACAAACAGTAATTTCTCCGCATTGCAAGGTGCAATTCTGAAATTTTTTGCTTTTTCCTGCTCCTCTTAGCATGATAAAGAAGATTCAAAGAGAGTGAGATGCCAGCTCCTTTCATTCAGTCAGTAGCTTCAAACATTTCTGGTATATGAATAACATGATGTTTTTCAATGGCAAAAATCAATGAATATTGTAAATGCACAAACAGTAATTTCTCCGCATTGCAAGGTGCAAGTCTGAAATTTTTTGCTTTTTCCTGCTCCTCTTAGCACGATAAAGAAGATTCAAAGAGAGTGAGATGCCAGCTACTTTCATTCAGTCAGTAGCTTCAATCATTTCTGGACGTTTTTCAATGGTAAAAATCAATGAATATTGTAAATGCACAAACAGAAATTTCTCCACATTGCAAGGTGCAATTCTGAAATTTTTTGCTTTTTCCTGCTCCTCTTAGCATGATAAAGAAGATTCAAAGAGAGTGAGATGCCAGCTCCTTTCATTCAGTCAGTAGCTTCAAACATTTCTGGTATATGAATAACATGATGTTTTTCAATGGCAAAAATCAATGAATATTGTAAATGCACAAACAGTAATTTCTCCACATTGCAAGGTGCAATTCTGAAATTTTTTGCTTTTTCCTGCTCCTCTTAGCATGATAAAGAAGATTCAAAGAGAGTGAGATGCCAGCTCCTTTCATTCAGTCAGTAGCTTCAAACATTTCTGGTATATGAATAACATGATGTTTTTCAATGGCAAAAATCAATGAATATTGTAAATGCACAAACAGTAATTTCTCCGCATTGCAAGGTGCAATTCTGAAATTTTTTGCTTTTTCCTGCTCCTCTTAGCATGATAAAGAAGATTCAAAGAGAGTGAGATGCCAGCTCCTTTCATTCAGTCAGTAGCTTCAATCATTTCTGGACGTTTTTCAATGGCAAAAATCAATGAATATTGTAAATGCACAAACAGTAATTTCTCCGCATTGCAAGGTGCAATTCTGAAATTTTTTGCTTTTTCCTGCTCCTCTTAGCATGATAAAGAAGATTCAAAGAGAGTGAGATGTCAGCTCCTTTCATTCAGTCAGTAGCTTCAAACATTTCTGGTATATGAATAACATGATGTTTTTCAATGGCAAAAATCAATGAATATTGTAAATGCACAAACAGTAATTTCTCCGCATTGCAAGGTGCAATTCTGAAATTTTTTGCTTTTTCCTGCTCCTCTTAGCATGATAAAGAAGATTCAAAGAGAGTGAGATGCCAGCTCCTTTCATTCAGTCAGTAGCTTCAATCATTTCTGGACGTTTTTCAATGGCAAAAATCAATGAATATTGTAAATGCACAAACAGTAATTTCTCCGCATTGCAAGGTGCAATTCTGAAATTTTTTGCTTTTTCCTGCTCCTCTTAGCATGATAAAGAAGATTCAAAGAGAGTGAGATGCCAGCTCCTTTCGTTCAGTCAGTAGCTTCAATCATTTCTGGACGTTTTTCAATGGCAAAAATCATTGAATATTATAAATGCACAAACAGTAATTTCTCCGCATTGCAAGGTGCAATTCTGAAATTTTTTACTTTTTCCTGCTCCTCTTAGCATGATAAAGAAGATTCAAAGAGAGTGAGATGCCAGCTCCTTTCATTCAGTCAGTAGCTTCAATCATTTCTGGTATATGAATAACATGATGTTTTTCAATGGCAAAAATCAATGAATATTGTAAATGCACAAACAGTAATTTCTCCGCATTGCAAGGTGCAATTCTGAAATTTTTTGCTTTTTCCTGCTCCTCTTAGCATGATAAAGAAGATTCAAAGAGAGTGAGATGCCAGCTCCTTTCATTCAGTCAGTAGCTTCAATCATTTCTGGACGTTTTTCAATGGCAAAAATCAATGAATATTGTAAATGCACAAACAGTAATTTCTCCGCATTGCAAGGTGCAATTCTGAAATTTTTTGCTTTTTCCTGCTCCTCTTAGCATGATAAACAAGATTCAAAGAGAGTGAGATGCCAGCTCCTTTCATTCAGTCAGTAGCTTCAATCATTTCTGGACGTTTTTCAATGGCAAAAATCAATGAATATTGTAAATGCACAAACAGTAATTTCTCCGCATTGCAAGGTGCAATTCTGAAATTTTTTGCTTTTTCCTGCTCCTCTTAGCATGATAAAGAAGATTCAAAGAGAGTGAGATGCCAGCTCCTTTCATTCAGTCAGTAGCTTCACACATTTCTGGTATATGAATAACATGATGTTTTTCAATGGCAAAAATCAATGAATATTGTAAATGCACAAACAGTAATTTCTCCGCATTGCAAGGTGCAAGTCTGAAATTTTTTGCTTTTTCCTGCTCCTCTTAGTATGATAAAGAAGATTCAAAGAGAGTGAGATGCCAGCTCCTTTCATTCAGTCAGTAGCTTCAATCATTTCTGGATGTTTTTCAATGGCAAAAATCAATGAATATTGTAAATGCACAAACTGTAATTTCTCCGTATTGCAAAGTGCAATTCTGAAATTTTTTGCTTTTTCCTGCTCCTCTTAGCATGATAAAGAAGATTCAAAGAGAGTGAGATGCCAGCTCCTTTCATTCAGTCAGTAGCTTCAATCATTTCTGGACGTTTTTCAATGGCAAAAATCAATGAATATTGTAAATGCACAAACAGTAATTTCTCCGCATTGCAAGGTGCAATTCTGAAATTTTTTGCTTTTTCCTGCTCCTCTTAGCATGATAAAGAAGATTCAAAGAGAGTGAGATGCCAGCTCCTTTCATTTAGTCAGTACCTTCAATCATTTCTGGACGTTTTTCAATGGCAAAAATCAATGAATATTGTAAATGCACAAACAGTAATTTCTCCGCATTGCAAGGTGCAATTCTGAAATTTTTTGCTTTTTCCCGCTCCTCTTAGCATGATAAAGAAGATTCAAAGAGAGTGAGGTGCCAGCTCCTTTCATTCAGTCAGTAGCTTCAAACATTTCTGGTATATGAATAACATGTTTTTCAATGGCAAAAATCAATGAATATTGTAAATGCACAAACAGTAATTTCTCCGCATTGCAAGGTGCAATTCTGAAATTTTTTGATTTTTCCTGCTCCTCTTAGCATGATAAAGAAGATTCAAAGAGAGTGAGATGCCAGCTCCTTTCATTCAGTCAGTAGCTTCAATCATTTCTGGATGTTTTTCAATGGCAAAAATCAATGAATATTGTAAATGCACAAACAGTAATTTCTCCGCATTGCAAGGTGCAATTCTGAAATTTTTTGCTTTTTCCTGCTCCTCTTAGCATGATAAAGAAGATTCAAAGAGAGTGAGATGCCAGCTCCTTTCATTCAGTCAGTAGCTTCAAACATTTCTGGTATATGAATAACATGATGTTTTTCAATGGCAAAAATCAATGAATATTGTAAATGCACAAACAGTAATTTCTCCGCATTGCAAGGTGCAATTCTGAAATTTTTTGCTTTTTCCTGCTCCTCTTAGCATGATAAAGAAGATTCAAAGAGAGTGAGATGCCAGCTCCTTTCATTCAGTCAGTAGCTTCAAACATTTCTGGTATATGAATAACATGATGTTTTTCAATGGCAAAAATCAATGAATATTGTAAATGCACAAACAGTAATTTCTCCGCATTGCAAGGTGCAAGTCTGAAATTTTTTGCTTTTTCCTGCTCCTCTTAGCATGATAAAGAAGATTCAAAGAGAGTGAGATGCCAGCTACTTTCATTCAGTCAGTAGCTTCAATCATTTCTGGACGTTTTTCAATGGTAAAAATCAATGAATATTGTAAATGCACAAACAGTAATTTCTCCACATTGCAAGGTGCAATTCTGAAATTTTTTGCTTTTTCCTGCTCCTCTTAGCATGATAAAGAAGATTCAAAGAGAGTGAGATGCCAGCTCCTTTCATTCAGTCAGTAGCTTCAAACATTTCTGGTATATGAATAACATGATGTTTTTCAATGGCAAAAATCAATGAATATTGTAAATGCACAAACAGTAATTTCTCCGCATTGCAAGGTGCAATTCTGAAATTTTTTGCTTTTTCCTGCTCCTCTTAGCATGATAAAGAAGATTCAAAGAGAGTGAGATGCCAGCTCCTTTCATTCAGTCAGTAGCTTCAATCATTTCTGGATGTTTTTCAATGGCAAAAATCAATGAATATTGTAAATGCACAAACTGTAATTTCTCCGCATTGCAAGGTGCAATTCTGAAATTTTTTGCTTTTTCCTGCTCCTCTTAGCATGATAAAGAAGATTCAAAGAGAGTGAGATGCCAGCTCCTTTCATTCAGTCAGTAGCTTCAATCATTTCTGGACGTTTTTCAATGGCAAAAACCAATGAATATTGTAAATGCACAAACAGTAATTTCTCCGCATTGCAAGGTGCAATTCTGAAATTTTTTGCTTTTTCCTGCTCCTCTTAGCATGATAAAGAAGATTCAAAGAGAGTGAGATGCCAGCTCCTTTCATTCAGTCAGTACCTTCAATCATTTCTGGACGTTTTTCAATGGCAAAAATCAATGAATATTGTAAATGCACAAACAGTAATTTCTCCGCATTGCAAGGTGCAATTCTGAAATTTTTTGCTTTTTCCCGCTCCTCTTAGCATGATAAAGAAGATTCAAAGAGAGTGAGGTGCCAGCTCCTTTCATTCAGTCAGTAGCTTCAAACATTTCTGGTATATGAATAACATGTTTTTCAATGGCAAAAATCAATGAATATTGTAAATGCACAAACAGTAATTTCTCCGCATTGCAAGGTGCAATTCTGAAATTTTTTGCTTTTTCCTGCTCCTCTTAGCATGATAAAGAAGATTCAAAGAGAGTGAGATGCCAGCTCCTTTCATTCAGTCAGTAGCTTCAATCATTTCTGGACGTTTTTCAATGGCAAAAATCAATGAATATTGTAAATGCACAAACAGTAATTTCTCCGCATTGCAAGGTGCAATTCTGAAATTTTTTGCTTTTTCCTGCTCCTCTTAGCATGATAAAGAAGATTCAAAGAGAGTGAGATGTCAGCTCCTTTCATTCAGTCAGTAGCTTCAAACATTTCTGGTATATGAATAACATGATGTTTTTCAATGGCAAAAATCAATGAATATTGTAAATGCACAAACAGTAATTTCTCCGCATTGCAAGGTGCAATTCTGAAATTTTTTGCTTTTTCCTGCTCCTCTTAGCATGATAAAGAAGATTCAAAGAGAGTGAGATGCCAGCTCCTTTCGTTCAGTCAGTAGCTTCAATCATTTCTGGACGTTTTTCAATGGCAAAAACCAATGAATATTGTAAATGCACAAACAGTAATTTCTCCGCATTGCAAGGTGCAATTCTGAAATTTTTTGCTTTTTCCTGCTCCTCTTAGCATGATAAAGAAGATTCAAAGAGAGTGAGATGCCAGCTCCTTTCATTCAGTCAGTACCTTCAATCATTTCTGGACGTTTTTCAATGGCAAAAATCAATGAATATTGTAAATGCACAAACTAATTTCTCCGCATTGCAAGGTGCAATTCTGAAATTTTTTGCTTTTTCCCGCTCCTCTTAGCATGATAAAGAAGATTCAAAGAGAGTGAGGTGCCAGCTCCTTTCATTCAGTCAGTAGCTTCAAACATTTCTGGTATATGAATAACATGTTTTTCAATGGCAAAAATCAATGAATATTGTAAATGCACAAACAGTAATTTCTCCGCATTGCAAGGTGCAATTCTGAAATTTTTTGCTTTTTCCTGCTCCTCTTAGCATGATAAAGAAGATTCAAAGAGAGTGAGATGCCAGCTCCTTTCATTTAGTCAGTACCTTCAATCATTTCTGGACGTTTTTCAATGGCAAAAATCAATGAATATTGTAAATGCACAAACAGTAATTTCTCCGCATTGCAAGGTGCAATTCTGAAATTTTTTGCTTTTTCCCGCTCCTCTTAGCATGATAAAGAAGATTCAAAGAGAGTGAGGTGCCAGCTCCTTTCATTCAGTCAGTAGCTTCAAACATTTCTGGTATATGAATAACATGTTTTTCAATGGCAAAAATCAATGAATATTGTAAATGCACAAACAGTAATTTCTCCGCATTGCAAGGTGCAATTCTGAAATTTTTTGATTTTTCCTGCTCCTCTTAGCATGATAAAGAAGATTCAAAGAGAGTGAGATGCCAGCTCCTTTCATTCAGTCAGTAGCTTCAATCATTTCTGGATGTTTTTCAATGGCAAAAATCAATGAATATTGTAAATGCACAAACAGTAATTTCTCCGCATTGCAAGGTGCAATTCTGAAATTTTTTGCTTTTTCCTGCTCCTCTTAGCATGATAAAGAAGATTCAAAGAGAGTGAGATGCCAGCTCCTTTCATTCAGTCAGTAGCTTCAAACATTTCTGGTATATGAATAACATGATGTTTTTCAATGGCAAAAATCAATGAATATTGTAAATGCACAAACAGTAATTTCTCCGCATTGCAAGGTGCAATTCTGAAATTTTTTGCTTTTTCCTGCTCCTCTTAGCATGATAAAGAAGATTCAAAGAGAGTGAGATGCCAGCTCCTTTCATTCAGTCAGTAGCTTCAAACATTTCTGGTATATGAATAACATGATGTTTTTCAATGGCAAAAATCAATGAATATTGTAAATGCACAAACAGTAATTTCTCCGCATTGCAAGGTGCAAGTCTGAAATTTTTTGCTTTTTCCTGCTCCTCTTAGCATGATAAAGAAGATTCAAAGAGAGTGAGATGCCAGCTACTTTCATTCAGTCAGTAGCTTCAATCATTTCTGGACGTTTTTCAATGGTAAAAATCAATGAATATTGTAAATGCACAAACAGTAATTTCTCCACATTGCAAGGTGCAATTCTGAAATTTTTTGCTTTTTCCTGCTCCTCTTAGCATGATAAAGAAGATTCAAAGAGAGTGAGATGCCAGCTCCTTTCATTCAGTCAGTAGCTTCAAACATTTCTGGTATATGAATAACATGATGTTTTTCAATGGCAAAAATCAATGAATATTGTAAATGCACAAACAGTAATTTCTCCGCATTGCAAGGTGCAATTCTGAAATTTTTTGCTTTTTCCTGCTCCTCTTAGCATGATAAAGAAGATTCAAAGAGAGTGAGATGCCAGCTCCTTTCATTCAGTCAGTAGCTTCAATCATTTCTGGATGTTTTTCAATGGCAAAAATCAATGAATATTGTAAATGCACAAACTGTAATTTCTCCGCATTGCAAGGTGCAATTCTGAAATTTTTTGCTTTTTCCTGCTCCTCTTAGCATGATAAAGAAGATTCAAAGAGAGTGAGATGCCAGCTCCTTTCATTCAGTCAGTAGCTTCAATCATTTCTGGACGTTTTTCAATGGCAAAAACCAATGAATATTGTAAATGCACAAACAGTAATTTCTCCGCATTGCAAGGTGCAATTCTGAAATTTTTTGCTTTTTCCTGCTCCTCTTAGCATGATAAAGAAGATTCAAAGAGAGTGAGATGCCAGCTCCTTTCATTCAGTCAGTACCTTCAATCATTTCTGGACGTTTTTCAATGGCAAAAATCAATGAATATTGTAAATGCACAAACAGTAATTTCTCCGCATTGCAAGGTGCAATTCTGAAATTTTTTGCTTTTTCCCGCTCCTCTTAGCATGATAAAGAAGATTCAAAGAGAGTGAGGTGCCAGCTCCTTTCATTCAGTCAGTAGCTTCAAACATTTCTGGTATATGAATAACATGTTTTTCAATGGCAAAAATCAATGAATATTGTAAATGCACAAACAGTAATTTCTCCGCATTGCAAGGTGCAATTCTGAAATTTTTTGCTTTTTCCTGCTCCTCTTAGCATGATAAAGAAGATTCAAAGAGAGTGAGATGCCAGCTCCTTTCATTCAGTCAGTAGCTTCAATCATTTCTGGACGTTTTTCAATGGCAAAAATCAATGAATATTGTAAATGCACAAACAGTAATTTCTCCGCATTGCAAGGTGCAATTCTGAAATTTTTTGCTTTTTCCTGCTCCTCTTAGCATGATAAAGAAGATTCAAAGAGAGTGAGATGTCAGCTCCTTTCATTCAGTCAGTAGCTTCAAACATTTCTGGTATATGAATAACATGATGTTTTTCAATGGCAAAAATCAATGAATATTGTAAATGCACAAACAGTAATTTCTCCGCATTGCAAGGTGCAATTCTGAAATTTTTTGCTTTTTCCTGCTCCTCTTAGCATGATAAAGAAGATTCAAAGAGAGTGAGATGCCAGCTCCTTTCGTTCAGTCAGTAGCTTCAATCATTTCTGGACGTTTTTCAATGGCAAAAACCAATGAATATTGTAAATGCACAAACAGTAATTTCTCCGCATTGCAAGGTGCAATTCTGAAATTTTTTGCTTTTTCCTGCTCCTCTTAGCATGATAAAGAAGATTCAAAGAGAGTGAGATGCCAGCTCCTTTCATTCAGTCAGTACCTTCAATCATTTCTGGACGTTTTTCAATGGCAAAAATCAATGAATATTGTAAATGCACAAACTAATTTCTCCGCATTGCAAGGTGCAATTCTGAAATTTTTTGCTTTTTCCCGCTCCTCTTAGCATGATAAAGAAGATTCAAAGAGAGTGAGGTGCCAGCTCCTTTCATTCAGTCAGTAGCTTCAAACATTTCTGGTATATGAATAACATGTTTTTCAATGGCAAAAATCAATGAATATTGTAAATGCACAAACAGTAATTTCTCCGCATTGCAAGGTGCAATTCTGAAATTTTTTGCTTTTTCCTGCTCCTCTTAGCATGATAAAGAAGATTCAAAGAGAGTGAGATGCCAGCTACTTTCATTCAGTCAGTAGCTTCAATCATTTCTGGACGTTTTTCAATGGTAAAAATCAATGAATATTGTAAATGCACAAACAGTAATTTCTCCACATTGCAAGGTGCAATTCTGAAATTTTTTGCTTTTTCCTGCTCCTCTTAGCATGATAAAGAAGATTCAAAGAGAGTGAGATGCCAGCTACTTTCATTCAGTCAGTAGCTTCAATCATTTCTGGACGTTTTTCAATGGCAAAAATCAATGAATATTGTAAATGCACAAACAGTAATTTCTCCGCATTGCAAGGTGCAATTCTGAAATTTTTTGCTTTTTCCTGCTCCTCTTAGCATGATAAAGAAGATTCAAAGAGAGTGAGATGTCAGCTCCTTTCATTCAGTCAGTAGCTTCAAACATTTCTGGTATATGAATAACATGATGTTTTTCAATGGCAAAAATCAATGAATATTGTAAATGCACAAACAGTAATTTCTCCGCATTGCAAGGTGCAATTCTGAAATTTTTTGCTTTTTCCTGCTCCTCTTAGCATGATAAAGAAGATTCAAAGAGAGTGAGATGCCAGCTCCTTTCATTCAGTCAGTAGCTTCAATCATTTCTGGATGTTTTTCAATGGCAAAAATCAATGAATATTGTAAATGCACAAACAGTAATTTCTCCGCATTGCAAGGTGCAATTCTGAAATTTTTTGCTTTTTCCTGCTCCTCTTAGCATGATAAAGAAGATTCAAAGAGAGTGAGATGCCAGCTCCTTTCGTTCAGTCAGTAGCTTCAATCATTTCTGGACGTTTTTCAATGGCAAAAATCATTGAATATTATAAATGCACAAACAGTAATTTCTCCGCATTGCAAGGTGCAATTCTGAAATTTTTTACTTTTTCCTGCTCCTCTTAGCATGATAAAGAAGATTCAAAGAGAGTGAGATGCCAGCTCCTTTCATTCAGTCAGTAGCTTCAATCATTTCTGGTATATGAATAACATGATGTTTTTCAATGGCAAAAATCAATGAATATTGTAAATGCACAAACAGTAATTTCTCCGCATTGCAAGGTGCAAGTCTGAAATTTTTTGCTTTTTCCTGCTCCTCTTAGCATGATAAAGAAGATTCAAAGAGAGTGAGATGCCAGCTACTTTCATTCAGTCAGTAGCTTCAATCATTTCTGGACGTTTTTCAATGGTAAAAATCAATGAATATTGTAAATGCACAAACAGTAATTTCTCCACATTGCAAGGTGCAATTCTGAAATTTTTTGCTTTTTCCTGCTCCTCTTAGCATGATAAAGAAGATTCAAAGAGAGTGAGATGCCAGCTCCTTTCATTCAGTCAGTAGCTTCAAACATTTCTGGTATATGAATAACATGATGTTTTTCAATGGCAAAAATCAATGAATATTGTAAATGCACAAACAGTAATTTCTCCACATTGCAAGGTGCAATTCTGAAATTTTTTGCTTTTTCCTGCTCCTCTTAGCATGATAAAGAAGATTCAAAGAGAGTGAGATGCCAGCTCCTTTCATTCAGTCAGTAGCTTCAAACATTTCTGGTATATGAATAACATGATGTTTTTCAATGGCAAAAATCAATGAATATTGTAAATGCACAAACAGTAATTTCTCCGCATTGCAAGGTGCAATTCTGAAATTTTTTGCTTTTTCCTGCTCCTCTTAGCATGATAAAGAAGATTCAAAGAGAGTGAGATGCCAGCTCCTTTCATTCAGTCAGTAGCTTCAATCATTTCTGGACGTTTTTCAATGGCAAAAATCAATGAATATTGTAAATGCACAAACAGTAATTTCTCCGCATTGCAAGGTGCAATTCTGAAATTTTTTGCTTTTTCCTGCTCCTCTTAGCATGATAAAGAAGATTCAAAGAGAGTGAGATGTCAGCTCCTTTCATTCAGTCAGTAGCTTCAAACATTTCTGGTATATGAATAACATGATGTTTTTCAATGGCAAAAATCAATGAATATTGTAAATGCACAAACAGTAATTTCTCCGCATTGCAAGGTGCAATTCTGAAATTTTTTGCTTTTTCCTGCTCCTCTTAGCATGATAAAGAAGATTCAAAGAGAGTGAGATGCCAGCTCCTTTCATTCAGTCAGTAGCTTCAATCATTTCTGGACGTTTTTCAATGGCAAAAATCAATGAATATTGTAAATGCACAAACAGTAATTTCTCCGCATTGCAAGGTGCAATTCTGAAATTTTTTGCTTTTTCCTGCTCCTCTTAGCATGATAAAGAAGATTCAAAGAGAGTGAGATGCCAGCTCCTTTCGTTCAGTCAGTAGCTTCAATCATTTCTGGACGTTTTTCAATGGCAAAAATCATTGAATATTATAAATGCACAAACAGTAATTTCTCCGCATTGCAAGGTGCAATTCTGAAATTTTTTACTTTTTCCTGCTCCTCTTAGCATGATAAAGAAGATTCAAAGAGAGTGAGATGCCAGCTCCTTTCATTCAGTCAGTAGCTTCAATCATTTCTGGTATATGAATAACATGATGTTTTTCAATGGCAAAAATCAATGAATATTGTAAATGCACAAACAGTAATTTCTCCGCATTGCAAGGTGCAATTCTGAAATTTTTTGCTTTTTCCTGCTCCTCTTAGCATGATAAAGAAGATTCAAAGAGAGTGAGATGCCAGCTCCTTTCATTCAGTCAGTAGCTTCAATCATTTCTGGACGTTTTTCAATGGCAAAAATCAATGAATATTGTAAATGCACAAACAGTAATTTCTCCGCATTGCAAAGTGCAATTCTGAAATTTTTTGCTTTTTCCTGCTCCTCTTAGCATGATAAACAAGATTCAAAGAGAGTGAGATGCCAGCTCCTTTCATTCAGTCAGTAGCTTCAATCATTTCTGGACGTTTTTCAATGGCAAAAATCAATGAATATTGTAAATGCACAAACAGTAATTTCTCCGCATTGCAAGGTGCAATTCTGAAATTTTTTGCTTTTTCCTGCTCCTCTTAGCATGATAAAGAAGATTCAAAGAGAGTGAGATGCCAGCTCCTTTCATTCAGTCAGTAGCTTCAATCATTTCTGGTATATGAATAACATGATGTTTTTCAATGGCAAAAATCAATGAATATTGTAAATGCACAAACAGTAATTTCTCCGCATTGCAAGGTGCAATTCTGAAATTTTTTACTTTTTCCTGCTCCTCTTAGCATGATAAAGAAGATTCAAAGAGAGTGAGATGCCAGCTCCTTTCATTCAGTCAGTAGCTTCAATCATTTCTGGTATATGAATAACATGATGTTTTTCAATGGCAAAAATCAATGAATATTGTAAATGCACAAACAGTAATTTCTCCGCATTGCAAGGTGCAAGTCTGAAATTTTTTGCTTTTTCCTGCTCCTCTTAGCATGATAAAGAAGATTCAAAGAGAGTGAGATGCCAGCTACTTTCATTCAGTCAGTAGCTTCAATCATTTCTGGACGTTTTTCAATGGTAAAAATCAATGAATATTGTAAATGCACAAACAGTAATTTCTCCACATTGCAAGGTGCAATTCTGAAATTTTTTGCTTTTTCCTGCTCCTCTTAGCATGATAAAGAAGATTCAAAGAGAGTGAGATGCCAGCTCCTTTCATTCAGTCAGTAGCTTCAAACATTTCTGGTATATGAATAACATGATGTTTTTCAATGGCAAAAATCAATGAATATTGTAAATGCACAAACAGTAATTTCTCCACATTGCAAGGTGCAATTCTGAAATTTTTTGCTTTTTCCTGCTCCTCTTAGCATGATAAAGAAGATTCAAAGAGAGTGAGATGCCAGCTCCTTTCATTCAGTCAGTAGCTTCAAACATTTCTGGTATATGAATAACATGATGTTTTTCAATGGCAAAAATCAATGAATATTGTAAATGCACAAACAGTAATTTCTCCGCATTGCAAGGTGCAATTCTGAAATTTTTTGCTTTTTCCTGCTCCTCTTAGCATGATAAAGAAGATTCAAAGAGAGTGAGATGCCAGCTCCTTTCATTCAGTCAGTAGCTTCAATCATTTCTGGACGTTTTTCAATGGCAAAAATCAATGAATATTGTAAATGCACAAACAGTAATTTCTCCGCATTGCAAGGTGCAATTCTGAAATTTTTTGCTTTTTCCTGCTCCTCTTAGCATGATAAAGAAGATTCAAAGAGAGTGAGATGTCAGCTCCTTTCATTCAGTCAGTAGCTTCAAACATTTCTGGTATATGAATAACATGATGTTTTTCAATGGCAAAAATCAATGAATATTGTAAATGCACAAACAGTAATTTCTCCGCATTGCAAGGTGCAATTCTGAAATTTTTTGCTTTTTCCTGCTCCTCTTAGCATGATAAAGAAGATTCAAAGAGAGTGAGATGCCAGCTCCTTTCATTCAGTCAGTAGCTTCAATCATTTCTGGACGTTTTTCAATGGCAAAAATCAATGAATATTGTAAATGCACAAACAGTAATTTCTCCGCATTGCAAGGTGCAATTCTGAAATTTTTTGCTTTTTCCTGCTCCTCTTAGCATGATAAAGAAGATTCAAAGAGAGTGAGATGCCAGCTCCTTTCGTTCAGTCAGTAGCTTCAATCATTTCTGGACGTTTTTCAATGGCAAAAATCATTGAATATTATAAATGCACAAACAGTAATTTCTCCGCATTGCAAGGTGCAATTCTGAAATTTTTTACTTTTTCCTGCTCCTCTTAGCATGATAAAGAAGATTCAAAGAGAGTGAGATGCCAGCTCCTTTCATTCAGTCAGTAGCTTCAATCATTTCTGGTATATGAATAACATGATGTTTTTCAATGGCAAAAATCAATGAATATTGTAAATGCACAAACAGTAATTTCTCCGCATTGCAAGGTGCAATTCTGAAATTTTTTGCTTTTTCCTGCTCCTCTTAGCATGATAAAGAAGATTCAAAGAGAGTGAGATGCCAGCTCCTTTCATTCAGTCAGTAGCTTCAATCATTTCTGGACGTTTTTCAATGGCAAAAATCAATGAATATTGTAAATGCACAAACAGTAATTTCTCCGCATTGCAAGGTGCAATTCTGAAATTTTTTGCTTTTTCCTGCTCCTCTTAGCATGATAAACAAGATTCAAAGAGAGTGAGATGCCAGCTCCTTTCATTCAGTCAGTAGCTTCAATCATTTCTGGACGTTTTTCAATGGCAAAAATCAATGAATATTGTAAATGCACAAACAGTAATTTCTCCGCATTGCAAGGTGCAATTCTGAAATTTTTTGCTTTTTCCTGCTCCTCTTAGCATGATAAAGAAGATTCAAAGAGAGTGAGATGCCAGCTCCTTTCATTCAGTCAGTAGCTTCACACATTTCTGGTATATGAATAACATGTTTTTCAATGGCAAAAATCAATGAATATTGTAAATGCACAAACAGTAATTTCTCCGCATTGCAAGGTGCAATTCTGAAATTTTTTGCTTTTTCCTGCTCCTCTTAGCATGATAAACAAGATTCAAAGAGAGTGAGATGCCAGCTCCTTTCATTCAGTCAGTAGCTTCAATCATTTCTGGACGTTTTTCAATGGCAAAAATCAATGAATATTGTAAATGCACAAACAGTAATTTCTCCGCATTGCAAGGTGCAAGTCTGAAATTTTTTGCTTTTTCCTGCTCCTCTTAGTATGATAAAGAAGATTCAAAGAGAGTGAGATGCCAGCTCCTTTCATTCAGTCAGTAGCTTCAATCATTTCTGGATGTTTTTCAATGGCAAAAATCAATGAATATTGTAAATGCACAAACTGTAATTTCTCCGTATTGCAAAGTGCAATTCTGAAATTTTTTGCTTTTTCCTGCTCCTCTTAGCATGATAAAGAAGATTCAAAGAGAGTGAGATGCCAGCTCCTTTCATTCAGTCAGTAGCTTCAATCATTTCTGGACGTTTTTCAATGGCAAAAATCAATGAATATTGTAAATGCACAAACAGTAATTTCTCCGCATTGCAAGGTGCAATTCTGAAATTTTTTGCTTTTTCCTGCTCCTCTTAGCATGATAAAGAAGATTCAAAGAGAGTGAGATGCCAGCTCCTTTCATTTAGTCAGTACCTTCAATCATTTCTGGACGTTTTTCAATGGCAAAAATCAATGAATATTGTAAATGCACAAACAGTAATTTCTCCGCATTGCAAGGTGCAATTCTGAAATTTTTTGCTTTTTCCCGCTCCTCTTAGCATGATAAAGAAGATTCAAAGAGAGTGAGGTGCCAGCTCCTTTCATTCAGTCAGTAGCTTCAAACATTTCTGGTATATGAATAACATGTTTTTCAATGGCAAAAATCAATGAATATTGTAAATGCACAAACAGTAATTTCTCCGCATTGCAAGGTGCAATTCTGAAATTTTTTGATTTTTCCTGCTCCTCTTAGCATGATAAAGAAGATTCAAAGAGAGTGAGATGCCAGCTCCTTTCATTCAGTCAGTAGCTTCAATCATTTCTGGATGTTTTTCAATGGCAAAAATCAATGAATATTGTAAATGCACAAACAGTAATTTCTCCGCATTGCAAGGTGCAATTCTGAAATTTTTTGCTTTTTCCTGCTCCTCTTAGCATGATAAAGAAGATTCAAAGAGAGTGAGATGCCAGCTCCTTTCATTCAGTCAGTAGCTTCAAACATTTCTGGTATATGAATAACATGATGTTTTTCAATGGCAAAAATCAATGAATATTGTAAATGCACAAACAGTAATTTCTCCGCATTGCAAGGTGCAATTCTGAAATTTTTTGCTTTTTCCTGCTCCTCTTAGCATGATAAAGAAGATTCAAAGAGAGTGAGATGCCAGCTCCTTTCATTCAGTCAGTAGCTTCAAACATTTCTGGTATATGAATAACATGATGTTTTTCAATGGCAAAAATCAATGAATATTGTAAATGCACAAACAGTAATTTCTCCGCATTGCAAGGTGCAAGTCTGAGATTTTTTGCTTTTTCCTGCTCCTCTTAGCATGATAAAGAAGATTCAAAGAGAGTGAGATGCCAGCTACTTTCATTCAGTCAGTAGCTTCAATCATTTCTGGACGTTTTTCAATGGTAAAAATCAATGAATATTGTAAATGCACAAACAGTAATTTCTCCACATTGCAAGGTGCAATTCTGAAATTTTTTGCTTTTTCCTGCTCCTCTTAGCATGATAAAGAAGATTCAAAGAGAGTGAGATGCCAGCTCCTTTCATTCAGTCAGTAGCTTCAAACATTTCTGGTATATGAATAACATGATGTTTTTCAATGGCAAAAATCAATGAATATTGTAAATGCACAAACAGTAATTTCTCCGCATTGCAAGGTGCAATTCTGAAATTTTTTGCTTTTTCCTGCTCCTCTTAGCATGATAAAGAAGATTCAAAGAGAGTGAGATGCCAGCTCCTTTCATTCAGTCAGTAGCTTCAATCATTTCTGGATGTTTTTCAATGGCAAAAATCAATAAATATTGTAAATGCACAAACTGTAATTTCTCCGCATTGCAAGGTGCAATTCTGAAATTTTTTGCTTTTTCCTGCTCCTCTTAGCATGATAAAGAAGATTCAAAGAGAGTGAGATGCCAGCTCCTTTCATTCAGTCAGTAGCTTCAATCATTTCTGGACGTTTTTCAGTGGCAAAAATCAATGAATATTGTAAATGCACAAACAGTAATTTCTCCGCATTGCAAGGTGCAATTCTGAAATTTTTTGCTTTTTCCTGCTCCTCTTAGCATGATAAAGAAGATTCAAAGAGAGTGAGATGCCAGCTCCTTTCATTCAGTCAGTACCTTCAATCATTTCTGGACGTTTTTCAATGGCAAAAATCAATGAATATTGTAAATGCACAAACAGTAATTTCTCCGCATTGCAAGGTGCAAGTCTGAAATTTTTTGCTTTTTCCTGCTCCTCTTAGCATGATAAAGAAGATTCGAAGAGAGTGAGATGCCAGCTACTTTCATTCACTCAGTAGCTTCAATCATTTCTGGACGTTTTTCAATGGTAAAAATCAATGAATATTGTAAATGCACAAACAGTAATTTCTCCACATTGCAAGGTGCAATTCTGAAATTTTTTGCTTTTTCCTGCTCCTCTTAGCATGATAAAGAAGATTCAAAGAGAGTGAGATGCCAGCTCCTTTCATTGAGTCAGTAGCTTCAAACATTTCTGGTATATGAATAACATGATGTTTTTCAATGGCAAAAATCAATGAATATTGTAAATGCACAAACAGTAATTTCTCCGCATTGCAAGGTGCAATTCTGAAATTTTTTGCTTTTTCCTGCTCCTCTTAGCATGATAAAGAAGATTCAAAGAGAGTGAGATGCCAGCTACTTTC
This sequence comes from Phyllobates terribilis, assembly GCF_046119375.1. Lineage (NCBI taxonomy): Eukaryota > Metazoa > Chordata > Amphibia > Anura > Dendrobatidae > Phyllobates > Phyllobates terribilis. The sequence goes on from NW_027364190.1 coordinate 49,135, forward strand.
ATTCAGTCAGTAGCTTCAATCATTTCTGGACGTTTTTCAATGGTAAAAATCAATGAATATTGTAAATGCACAAACAGTAATTTCTCCACATTGCAAGGTGCAATTCTGAAATTTTTTGCTTTTTCCTGCTCCTCTTAGCATGATAAAGAAGATTCAAAGAGAGTGAGATGCCAGCTCCTTTCATTCAGTCAGTAGCTTCAAACATTTCTGGTATATGAATAACATGATGTTTTTCAATGGCAAAAATCAATGAATATTGTAAATGCACAAACAGTAATTTCTCCGCATTGCAAGGTGCAATTCTGAAATTTTTTGCTTTTTCCTGCTCCTCTTAGCATGATAAAGAAGATTCAAAGAGAGTGAGATGTCAGCTCCTTTCATTCAGTCAGTAGCTTCAAACATTTCTGGTATATGAATAACATGATGTTTTTCAATGGCAAAAATCAATGAATATTGTAAATGCACAAACAGTAATTTCTCCGCATTGCAAGGTGCAATTCTGAAATTTTTTGCTTTTTCCTGCTCCTCTTAGCATGATAAAGAAGATTCAAAGAGAGTGAGATGCCAGCTCCTTTCATTCAGTCAGTAGCTTCAATCATTTCTGGATGTTTTTCAATGGCAAAAATCAATGAATATTGTAAATGCACAAACAGTAATTTCTCCGCATTGCAAGGTGCAATTCTGAAATTTTTTGCTTTTTCCTGCTCCTCTTAGCATGATAAAGAAGATTCAAAGAGAGTGAGATGCCAGCTTGTTTCATTCAGTCAGTAGCTTCAATCATTTCTGGACGTTTTTCAATGGCAAAAATCAATGAATATTGTAAATGCACAAACAGTAATTTCTCCGCATTGCAAGGTGCAATTCTGAAATTTTTTGCTTTTTCCTGCTCCTCTTAGCATGATAAAGAAGATTCAAAGAGAGTGAGATGTCAGCTCCTTTCATTCAGTCAGTAGCTTCAAACATTTCTGGTATATGAATAACATGATGTTTTTCAATGGCAAAAATCAATGAATATTGTAAATGCACAAACAGTAATTTCTCCGCATTGCAAGGTGCAATTCTGAAATTTTTTGCTTTTTCCTGCTCCTCTTAGCATGATAAAGAAGATTCAAAGAGAGTGAGATGCCAGCTCCTTTCATTCAGTCAGTAGCTTCAATCATTTCTGGATGTTTTTCAATGGCAAAAATCAATGAATATTGTAAATGCACAAACAGTAATTTCTCCGCATTGCAAGGTGCAATTCTGAAATTTTTTGCTTTTTCCTGCTCCTCTTAGCATGATAAAGAAGATTCAAAGAGAGTGAGATGCCAGCTCCTTTCGTTCAGTCAGTAGCTTCAATCATTTCTGGACGTTTTTCAATGGCAAAAATCATTGAATATTATAAATGCACAAACAGTAATTTCTCCGCATTGCAAGGTGCAATTCTGAAATTTTTTACTTTTTCCTGCTCCTCTTAGCATGATAAAGAAGATTCAAAGAGAGTGAGATGCCAGCTCCTTTCATTCAGTCAGTAGCTTCAATCATTTCTGGTATATGAATAACATGATGTTTTTCAATGGCAAAAATCAATGAATATTGTAAATGCACAAACAGTAATTTCTCCGCATTGCAAGGTGCAATTCTGAAATTTTTTGCTTTTTCCTGCTCCTCTTAGCATGATAAAGAAGATTCAAAGAGAGTGAGATGCCAGCTCCTTTCATTCAGTCAGTAGCTTCAAACATTTCTGGTATATGAATAACATGATGTTTTTCAATGGCAAAAATCAATGAATATTGTAAATGCACAAACAGTAATTTCTCCGCATTGCAAGGTGCAAGTCTGAAATTTTTTGCTTTTTCCTGCTCCTCTTAGCATGATAAAGAAGATTCAAAGAGAGTGAGATGCCAGCTACTTTCATTCAGTCAGTAGCTTCAATCATTTCTGGACGTTTTTCAATGGTAAAAATCAATGAATATTGTAAATGCACAAACAGTAATTTCTCCACATTGCAAGGTGCAATTCTGAAATTTTTTGCTTTTTCCTGCTCCTCTTAGCATGATAAAGAAGATTCAAAGAGAGTGAGATGCCAGCTCCTTTCATTCAGTCAGTAGCTTCAAACATTTCTGGTATATGAATAACATGATGTTTTTCAATGGCAAAAATCAATGAATATTGTAAATGCAGAAACAGTAATTTCTCCACATTGCAAGGTGCAATTCTGAAATTTTTTGCTTTTTCCTGCTCCTCTTAGCATGATAAAGAAGATTCAAAGAGAGTGAGATGCCAGCTCCTTTCATTCAGTCAGTAGCTTCAAACATTTCTGGTATATGAATAACATGATGTTTTTCAATGGCAAAAATCAATGAATATTGTAAATGCACAAACAGTAATTTCTCCGCATTGCAAGGTGCAATTCTGAAATTTTTTGCTTTTTCCTGCTCCTCTTAGCATGATAAAGAAGATTCAAAGAGAGTGAGATGCCAGCTCCTTTCATTCAGTCAGTAGCTTCAATCATTTCTGGACGTTTTTCAATGGCAAAAATCAATGAATATTGTAAATGCACAAACAGTAATTTCTCCGCATTGCAAGGTGCAATTCTGAAATTTTTTGCTTTTTCCTGCTCCTCTTAGCATGATAAAGAAGATTCAAAGAGAGTGAGATGTCAGCTCCTTTCATTCAGTCAGTAGCTTCAAACATTTCTGGTATATGAATAACATGATGTTTTTCAATGGCAAAAATCAATGAATATTGTAAATGCACAAACAGTAATTTCTCCGCATTGCAAGGTGCAATTCTGAAATTTTTTGCTTTTTCCTGCTCCTCTTAGCATGATAAAGAAGATTCAAAGAGAGTGAGATGCCAGCTCCTTTCATTCAGTCAGTAGCTTCAATCATTTCTGGACATTTTTCAATGGCAAAAATCAATGAATATTGTAAATGCACAAACAGTAATTTCTCCGCATTGCAAGGTGCAATTCTGAAATTTTTTGCTTTTTCCTGCTCCTCTTAGCATGATAAAGAAGATTCAAAGAGAGTGAGATGCCAGCTCCTTTCGTTCAGTCAGTAGCTTCAATCATTTCTGGACGTTTTTCAATGGCAAAAATCATTGAATATTATAAATGCACAAACAGTAATTTCTCCGCATTGCAAGGTGCAATTCTGAAATTGTTTACTTTTTCCTGCTCCTCTTAGCATGATAAAGAAGATTCAAAGAGAGTGAGATGCCAGCTCCTTTCATTCAGTCAGTAGCTTCAATCATTTCTGGTATATGAATAACATGATGTTTTTCAATGGCAAAAATCAATGAATATTGTAAATGCACAAACAGTAATTTCTCCGCATTGCAAGGTGCAATTCTGAAATTTTTTGCTTTTTCCTGCTCCTCTTAGCATGATAAAGAAGATTCAAAGAGAGTGAGATGCCAGCTCCTTTCATTCAGTCAGTAGCTTCAATCATTTCTGGACGTTTTTCAATGGCAAAAATCAATGAATATTGTAAATGCACAAACAGTAATTTCTCCGCATTGCAAGGTGCAATTCTGAAATTTTTTGCTTTTTCCTGCTCCTCTTAGCATGATAAACAAGATTCAAAGAGAGTGAGATGCCAGCTCCTTTCATTCAGTCAGTAGCTTCAATCATTTCTGGACGTTTTTCAATGGCAAAAATCAATGAATATTGTAAATGCACAAACAGTAATTTCTCCGCATTGCAAGGTGCAATTCTGAAATTTTTTGCTTTTTCCTGCTCCTCTTAGCATGATAAAGAAGATTCAAAGAGAGTGAGATGCCAGCTCCTTTCATTCAGTCAGTAGCTTCACACATTTCTGGTATATGAATAACATGATGTTTTTCAATGGCAAAAATCAATGAATATTGTAAATGCACAAACAGTAATTTCTCCGCATTGCAAGGTGCAAGTCTGAAATTTTTTGCTTTTTCCTGCTCCTCTTAGTATGATAAAGAAGATTCAAAGAGAGTGAGATGCCAGCTCCTTTCATTCAGTCAGTAGCTTCAATCATTTCTGGATGTTTTTCAATGGCAAAAATCAATGAATATTGTAAATGCACAAACTGTAATTTCTCCGTATTGCAAAGTGCAATTCTGAAATTTTTTGCTTTTTCCTGCTCCTCTTAGCATGATAAAGAAGATTCAAAGAGAGTGAGATGCCAGCTCCTTTCATTCAGTCAGTAGCTTCAATCATTTCTGGACGTTTTTCAATGGCAAAAATCAATGAATATTGTAAATGCACAAACAGTAATTTCTCCGCATTGCAAGGTGCAATTCTGAAATTTTTTGCTTTTTCCTGCTCCTCTTAGCATGATAAAGAAGATTCAAAGAGAGTGAGATGCCAGCTCCTTTCATTTAGTCAGTACCTTCAATCATTTCTGGACGTTTTTCAATGGCAAAAATCAATGAATATTGTAAATGCACAAACAGTAATTTCTCCGCATTGCAAGGTGCAATTCTGAAATTTTTTGCTTTTTCCTGCTCCTCTTAGCATGATAAAGAAGATTCAAAGAGAGTGAGGTGCCAGCTCCTTTCATTCAGTCAGTAGCTTCAAACATTTCTGGTATATGAATAACATGTTTTTCAATGGCAAAAATCAATGAATATTGTAAATGCACAAACAGTAATTTCTCCGCATTGCAAGGTGCAATTCTGAAATTTTTTGATTTTTCCTGCTCCTCTTAGCATGATAAAGAAGATTCAAAGAGAGTGAGATGCCAGCTCCTTTCATTCAGTCAGTAGCTTCAATCATTTCTGGATGTTTTTCAATGGCAAAAATCAATGAATATTGTAAATGCACAAACAGTAATTTCTCCGCATTGCAAGGTGCAATTCTGAAATTTTTTGCTTTTTCCTGCTCCTCTTAGCATGATAAAGAAGATTCAAAGAGAGTGAGATGCCAGCTCCTTTCATTCAGTCAGTAGCTTCAAACATTTCTGGTATATGAATAACATGATGTTTTTCAATGGCAAAAATCAATGAATATTGTAAATGCACAAACAGTAATTTCTCCGCATTGCAAGGTGCAATTCTGAAATTTTTTGCTTTTTCCTGCTCCTCTTAGCATGATAAAGAAGATTCAAAGAGAGTGAGATGCCAGCTCCTTTCATTCAGTCAGTAGCTTCAAACATTTCTGGTATATGAATAACATGATGTTTTTCAATGGCAAAAATCAATGAATATTGTAAATGCACAAACAGTAATTTCTCCGCATTGCAAGGTGCAAGTCTGAAATTTTTTGCTTTTTCCTGCTCCTCTTAGCATGATAAAGAAGATTCAAAGAGAGTGAGATGCCAGCTACTTTCATTCAGTCAGTAGCTTCAATCATTTCTGGACGTTTTTCAATGGTAAAAATCAATGAATATTGTAAATGCACAAACAGTAATTTCTCCACATTGCAAGGTGCAATTCTGAAATTTTTTGCTTTTTCCTGCTCCTCTTAGCATGATAAAGAAGATTCAAAGAGAGTGAGATGCCAGCTCCTTTCATTCAGTCAGTAGCTTCAAACATTTCTGGTATATGAATAACATGATGTTTTTCAATGGCAAAAATCAATGAATATTGTAAATGCACAAACAGTAATTTCTCCGCATTGCAAGGTGCAATTCTGAAATTTTTTGCTTTTTCCTGCTCCTCTTAGCATGATAAAGAAGATTCAAAGAGAGTGAGATGCCAGCTCCTTTCATTCAGTCAGTAGCTTCAATCATTTCTGGATGTTTTTCAATGGCAAAAATCAATGAATATTGTAAATGCACAAACTGTAATTTCTCCGCATTGCAAGGTGCAATTCTGAAATTTTTTGCTTTTTCCTGCTCCTCTTAGCATGATAAAGAAGATTCAAAGAGAGTGAGATGCCAGCTCCTTTCATTCAGTCAGTAGCTTCAATCATTTCTGGACGTTTTTCAATGGCAAAAACCAATGAATATTGTAAATGCACAAACAGTAATTTCTCCGCATTGCAAGGTGCAATTCTGAAATTTTTTGCTTTTTCCTGCTCCTCTTAGCATGATAAAGAAGATTCAAAGAGAGTGAGATGCCAGCTCCTTTCATTCAGTCAGTACCTTCAATCATTTCTGGACGTTTTTCAATGGCAAAAATCAATGAATATTGTAAATGCACAAACAGTAATTTCTCCGCATTGCAAGGTGCAATTCTGAAATTTTTTGCTTTTTCCCGCTCCTCTTAGCATGATAAAGAAGATTCAAAGAGAGTGAGGTGCCAGCTCCTTTCATTCAGTCAGTAGCTTCAAACATTTCTGGTATATGAATAACATGTTTTTCAATGGCAAAAATCAATGAATATTGTAAATGCACAAACAGTAATTTCTCCGCATTGCAAGGTGCAATTCTGAAATTTTTTGCTTTTTCCTGCTCCTCTTAGCATGATAAAGAAGATTCAAAGAGAGTGAGATGCCAGCTCCTTTCATTCAGTCAGTAGCTTCAATCATTTCTGGACGTTTTTCAATGGCAAAAATCAATGAATATTGTAAATGCACAAACAGTAATTTCTCCGCATTGCAAGGTGCAATTCTGAAATTTTTTGCTTTTTCCTGCTCCTCTTAGCATGATAAAGAAGATTCAAAGAGAGTGAGATGTCAGCTCCTTTCATTCAGTCAGTAGCTTCAAACATTTCTGGTATATGAATAACATGATGTTTTTCAATGGCAAAAATCAATGAATATTGTAAATGCACAAACAGTAATTTCTCCGCATTGCAAGGTGCAATTCTGAAATTTTTTGCTTTTTCCTGCTCCTCTTAGCATGATAAAGAAGATTCAAAGAGAGTGAGATGCCAGCTCCTTTCGTTCAGTCAGTAGCTTCAATCATTTCTGGACGTTTTTCAATGGCAAAAACCAATGAATATTGTAAATGCACAAACAGTAATTTCTCCGCATTGCAAGGTGCAATTCTGAAATTTTTTGCTTTTTCCTGCTCCTCTTAGCATGATAAAGAAGATTCAAAGAGAGTGAGATGCCAGCTCCTTTCATTCAGTCAGTACCTTCAATCATTTCTGGACGTTTTTCAATGGCAAAAATCAATGAATATTGTAAATGCACAAACTAATTTCTCCGCATTGCAAGGTGCAATTCTGAAATTTTTTGCTTTTTCCCGCTCCTCTTAGCATGATAAAGAAGATTCAAAGAGAGTGAGGTGCCAGCTCCTTTCATTCAGTCAGTAGCTTCAAACATTTCTGGTATATGAATAACATGTTTTTCAATGGCAAAAATCAATGAATATTGTAAATGCACAAACAGTAATTTCTCCGCATTGCAAGGTGCAATTCTGAAATTTTTTGCTTTTTCCTGCTCCTCTTAGCATGATAAAGAAGATTCAAAGAGAGTGAGATGCCAGCTCCTTTCATTCAGTCAGTAGCTTCAATCATTTCTGGACGTTTTTCAATGGCAAAAATCAATGAATATTGTAAATGCACAAACAGTAATTTCTCCGCATTGCAAGGTGCAATTCTGAAATTTTTTGCTTTTTCCTGCTCCTCTTAGCATGATAAAGAAGATTCAAAGAGAGTGAGATGTCAGCTCCTTTCATTCAGTCAGTAGCTTCAAACATTTCTGGTATATGAATAACATGATGTTTTTCAATGGCAAAAATCAATGAATATTGTAAATGCACAAACAGTAATTTCTCCGCATTGCAAGGTGCAATTCTGAAATTTTTTGCTTTTTCCTGCTCCTCTTAGCATGATAAAGAAGATTCAAAGAGAGTGAGATGCCAGCTCCTTTCATTCAGTCAGTAGCTTCAATCATTTCTGGATGTTTTTCAATGGCAAAAATCAATGAATATTGTAAATGCACAAACAGTAATTTCTCCGCATTGCAAGGTGCAATTCTGAAATTTTTTGCTTTTTCCTGCTCCTCTTAGCATGATAAAGAAGATTCAAAGAGAGTGAGATGCCAGCTCCTTTCATTCAGTCAGTAGCTTCAATCATTTCTGGACGTTTTTCAATGGCAAAAATCAATGAATATTGTAAATGCACAAACAGTAATTTCTCCGCATTGCAAGGTGCAATTCTGAAATTTTTTGCTTTTTCCTGCTCCTCTTAGCATGATAAAGAAGATTCAAAGAGAGTGAGATGTCAGCTCCTTTCATTCAGTCAGTAGCTTCAAACATTTCTGGTATATGAATAACATGATGTTTTTCAATGGCAAAAATCAATGAATATTGTAAATGCACAAACAGTAATTTCTCCGCATTGCAAGGTGCAATTCTGAAATTTTTTGCTTTTTCCTGCTCCTCTTAGCATGATAAAGAAGATTCAAAGAGAGTGAGATGCCAGCTCCTTTCATTCAGTCAGTAGCTTCAATCATTTCTGGATGTTTTTCAATGGCAAAAATCAATGAATATTGTAAATGCACAAACAGTAATTTCTCCGCATTGCAAGGTGCAATTCTGAAATTTTTTGCTTTTTCCTGCTCCTCTTAGCATGATAAAGAAGATTCAAAGAGAGTGAGATGCCAGCTCCTTTCGTTCAGTCAGTAGCTTCAATCATTTCTGGACGTTTTTCAATGGCAAAAATTATTGAATATTATAAATGCACAAACAGTAATTTCTCCGCATTGCAAGGTGCAATTCTGAAATTTTTTACTTTTTCCTGCTCCTCTTAGCATGATAAAGAAGATTCAAAGAGAGTGAGATGCCAGCTCCTTTCATTCAGTCAGTAGCTTCAATCATTTCTGGTATATGAATAACATGATGTTTTTCAATGGCAAAAATCAATGAATATTGTAAATGCACAAACAGTAATTTCTCCGCATTGCAAGGTGCAATTCTGAAATTTTTTGCTTTTTCCTGCTCCTCTTAGCATGATAAAGAAGATTCAAAGAGAGTGAGATGCCAGCTCCTTTCATTCAGTCAGTAGCTTCAAACATTTCTGGTATATGAATAACATGATGTTTTTCAATGGCAAAAATCAATGAATATTGTAAATGCACAAACAGTAATTTCTCCGCATTGCAAGGTGCAAGTCTGAAATTTTTTGCTTTTTCCTGCTCCTCTTAGCATGATAAAGAAGATTCAAAGAGAGTGAGATGCCAGCTACTTTCATTCAGTCAGTAGCTTCAATCATTTCTGGACGTTTTTCAATGGTAAAAATCAATGAATATTGTAAATGCACAAACAGTAATTTCTCCACATTGCAAGGTGCAATTCTGAAATTTTTTGCTTTTTCCTGCTCCTCTTAGCATGATAAAGAAGATTCAAAGAGAGTGAGATGCCAGCTCCTTTCATTCAGTCAGTAGCTTCAAACATTTCTGGTATATGAATAACATGATGTTTTTCAATGGCAAAAATCAATGAATATTGTAAATGCACAAACAGTAATTTCTCCACATTGCAAGGTGCAATTCTGAAATTTTTTGCTTTTTCCTGCTCCTCTTAGCATGATAAAGAAGATTCAAAGAGAGTGAGATGCCAGCTCCTTTCATTCAGTCAGTAGCTTCAAACATTTCTGGTATATGAATAACATGATGTTTTTCAATGGCAAAAATCAATGAATATTGTAAATGCACAAACAGTAATTTCTCCGCATTGCAAGGTGCAATTCTGAAATTTTTTGCTTTTTCCTGCTCCTCTTAGCATGATAAAGAAGATTCAAAGAGAGTGAGATGCCAGCTCCTTTCATTCAGTCAGTAGCTTCAATCATTTCTGGACGTTTTTCAATGGCAAAAATCAATGAATATTGTAAATGCACAAACAGTAATTTCTCCGCATTGCAAGGTGCAATTCTGAAATTTTTTGCTTTTTCCTGCTCCTCTTAGCATGATAAAGAAGATTCAAAGAGAGTGAGATGTCAGCTCCTTTCATTCAGTCAGTAGCTTCAAACATTTCTGGTATATGAATAACATGATGTTTTTCAATGGCAAAAATCAATGAATATTGTAAATGCACAAACAGTAATTTCTCCGCATTGCAAGGTGCAATTCTGAAATTTTTTGCTTTTTCCTGCTCCTCTTAGCATGATAAAGAAGATTCAAAGAGAGTGAGATGCCAGCTCCTTTCATTCAGTCAGTAGCTTCAATCATTTCTGGACGTTTTTCAATGGCAAAAATCAATGAATATTGTAAATGCACAAACAGTAATTTCTCCGCATTGCAAGGTGCAATTCTGAAATTTTTTGCTTTTTCCTGCTCCTCTTAGCATGATAAAGAAGATTCAAAGAGAGTGAGATGCCAGCTCCTTTCGTTCAGTCAGTAGCTTCAATCATTTCTGGACGTTTTTCAATGGCAAAAATCATTGAATATTATAAATGCACAAACAGTAATTTCTCCGCATTGCAAGGTGCAATTCTGAAATTTTTTACTTTTTCCTGCTCCTCTTAGCATGATAAAGAAGATTCAAAGAGAGTGAGATGCCAGCTCCTTTCATTCAGTCAGTAGCTTCAATCATTTCTGGTATATGAATAACATGATGTTTTTCAATGGCAAAAATCAATGAATATTGTAAATGCACAAACAGTAATTTCTCCGCATTGCAAGGTGCAATTCTGAAATTTTTTGCTTTTTCCTGCTCCTCTTAGCATGATAAAGAAGATTCAAAGAGAGTGAGATGCCAGCTCCTTTCATTCAGTCAGTAGCTTCAATCATTTCTGGACGTTTTTCAATGGCAAAAATCAATGAATATTGTAAATGCACAAACAGTAATTTCTCCGCATTGCAAGGTGCAATTCTGAAATTTTTTGCTTTTTCCTGCTCCTCTTAGCATGATAAACAAGATTCAAAGAGAGTGAGATGCCAGCTCCTTTCATTCAGTCAGTAGCTTCAATCATTTCTGGACGTTTTTCAATGGCAAAAATCAATGAATATTGTAAATGCACAAACAGTAATTTCTCCGCATTGCAAGGTGCAATTCTGAAATTTTTTGCTTTTTCCTGCTCCTCTTAGCATGATAAAGAAGATTCAAAGAGAGTGAGATGCCAGCTCCTTTCATTCAGTCAGTAGCTTCACACATTTCTGGTATATGAATAACATGATGTTTTTCAATGGCAAAAATCAATGAATATTGTAAATGCACAAACAGTAATTTCTCCGCATTGCAAGGTGCAAGTCTGAAATTTTTTGCTTTTTCCTGCTCCTCTTAGTATGATAAAGAAGATTCAAAGAGAGTGAGATGCCAGCTCCTTTCATTCAGTCAGTAGCTTCAATCATTTCTGGATGTTTTTCAATGGCAAAAATCAATGAATATTGTAAATGCACAAACTGTAATTTCTCCGTATTGCAAAGTGCAATTCTGAAATTTTTTGCTTTTTCCTGCTCCTCTTAGCATGATAAAGAAGATTCAAAGAGAGTGAGATGCCAGCTCCTTTCATTCAGTCAGTAGCTTCAATCATTTCTGGACGTTTTTCAATGGCAAAAATCAATGAATATTGTAAATGCACAAACAGTAATTTCTCCGCATTGCAAGGTGCAATTCTGAAATTTTTTGCTTTTTCCTGCTCCTCTTAGCATGATAAAGAAGATTCAAAGAGAGTGAGATGCCAGCTCCTTTCATTTAGTCAGTACCTTCAATCATTTCTGGACGTTTTTCAATGGCAAAAATCAATGAATATTGTAAATGCACAAACAGTAATTTCTCCGCATTGCAAGGTGCAATTCTGAAATTTTTTGCTTTTTCCCGCTCCTCTTAGCATGATAAAGAAGATTCAAAGAGAGTGAGGTGCCAGCTCCTTTCATTCAGTCAGTAGCTTCAAACATTTCTGGTATATGAATAACATGTTTTTCAATGGCAAAAATCAATGAATATTGTAAATGCACAAACAGTAATTTCTCCGCATTGCAAGGTGCAATTCTGAAATTTTTTGATTTTTCCTGCTCCTCTTAGCATGATAAAGAAGATTCAAAGAGAGTGAGATGCCAGCTCCTTTCATTCAGTCAGTAGCTTCAATCATTTCTGGATGTTTTTCAATGGCAAAAATCAATGAATATTGTAAATGCACAAACAGTAATTTCTCCGCATTGCAAGGTGCAATTCTGAAATTTTTTGCTTTTTCCTGCTCCTCTTAGCATGATAAAGAAGATTCAAAGAGAGTGAGATGCCAGCTCCTTTCATTCAGTCAGTAGCTTCAAACATTTCTGGTATATGAATAACATGATGTTTTTCAATGGCAAAAATCAATGAATATTGTAAATGCACAAACAGTAATTTCTCCGCATTGCAAGGTGCAATTCTGAAATTTTTTGCTTTTTCCTGCTCCTCTTAGCATGATAAAGAAGATTCAAAGAGAGTGAGATGCCAGCTCCTTTCATTCAGTCAGTAGCTTCAAACATTTCTGGTATATGAATAACATGATGTTTTTCAATGGCAAAAATCAATGAATATTGTAAATGCACAAACAGTAATTTCTCCGCATTGCAAGGTGCAAGTCTGAGATTTTTTGCTTTTTCCTGCTCCTCTTAGCATGATAAAGAAGATTCAAAGAGAGTGAGATGCCAGCTACTTTCATTCAGTCAGTAGCTTCAATCATTTCTGGACGTTTTTCAATGGTAAAAATCAATGAATATTGTAAATGCACAAACAGTAATTTCTCCACATTGCAAGGTGCAATTCTGAAATTTTTTGCTTTTTCCTGCTCCTCTTAGCATGATAAAGAAGATTCAAAGAGAGTGAGATGCCAGCTCCTTTCATTCAGTCAGTAGCTTCAAACATTTCTGGTATATGAATAACATGATGTTTTTCAATGGCAAAAATCAATGAATATTGTAAATGCACAAACAGTAATTTCTCCGCATTGCAAGGTGCAATTCTGAAATTTTTTGCTTTTTCCTGCTCCTCTTAGCATGATAAAGAAGATTCAAAGAGAGTGAGATGCCAGCTCCTTTCATTCAGTCAGTAGCTTCAATCATTTCTGGATGTTTTTCAATGGCAAAAATCAATAAATATTGTAAATGCACAAACTGTAATTTCTCCGCATTGCAAGGTGCAATTCTGAAATTTTTTGCTTTTTCCTGCTCCTCTTAGCATGATAAAGAAGATTCAAAGAGAGTGAGATGCCAGCTCCTTTCATTCAGTCAGTAGCTTCAATCATTTCTGGACGTTTTTCAGTGGCAAAAATCAATGAATATTGTAAATGCACAAACAGTAATTTCTCCGCATTGCAAGGTGCAATTCTGAAATTTTTTGCTTTTTCCTGCTCCTCTTAGCATGATAAAGAAGATTCAAAGAGAGTGAGATGCCAGCTCCTTTCATTCAGTCAGTACCTTCAATCATTTCTGGACGTTTTTCAATGGCAAAAATCAATGAATATTGTAAATGCACAAACAGTAATTTCTCCGCATTGCAAGGTGCAAGTCTGAAATTTTTTGCTTTTTCCTGCTCCTCTTAGCATGATAAAGAAGATTCGAAGAGAGTGAGATGCCAGCTACTTTCATTCAGTCAGTAGCTTCAATCATTTCTGGACGTTTTTCAATGGTAAAAATCAATGAATATTGTAAATGCACAAACAGTAATTTCTCCACATTGCAAGGTGCAATTCTGAAATTTTTTGCTTTTTCCTGCTCCTCTTAGCATGATAAAGAAGATTCAAAGAGAGTGAGATGCCAGCTCCTTTCATTGAGTCAGTAGCTTCAAACATTTCTGGTATATGAATAACATGATGTTTTTCAATGGCAAAAATCAATGAATATTGTAAATGCACAAACAGTAATTTCTCCGCATTGCAAGGTGCAATTCTGAAATTTTTTGCTTTTTCCTGCTCCTCTTAGCATGATAAAGAAGATTCAAAGAGAGTGAGATGCCAGCTCCTTTCATTCAGTCAGTAGCTTCAATCATTTCTGGATGTTTTTCAATGGCAAAAATCAATGAATATTGTAAATGCACAAACTGTAATTTCTCCGCATTGCAAGGTGCAATTCTGAAATTTTTTGCTTTTTCCTGCTCCTCTTAGCATGATAAAGAAGATTCAAAGAGAGTGAGATGCCAGCTCCTTTCATTCAGTCAGTAGCTTCAATCATTTCTGGACGTTTTTCAATGGCAAAAATCAATGAATATTGTAAATGCACAAACAGTAATTTCTCCGCATTGCAAGGTGCAATTCTGAAATTTTTTGCTTTTTCCTGCTCCTCTTAGCATGATAAAGAAGATTCAAAGAGAGTGAGATGCCAGCTCCTTTCATTCAGTCAGTAGCTTCAATCATTTCTGGACGTTTTTCAATGGCAAAAATCAATGAATATTGTAAATGCACAAACAGTAATTTCTCCGCATTGCAAGGTGCAATTCTGAAATTTTTTGCTTTTTCCCGCTCCTCTTAGCATGATAAAGAAGATTCAAAGAGAGTGAGGTGCCAGCTCCTTTCATTCAGTCAGTAGCTTCAAACATTTCTGGTATATGAATAACATGTTTTTCAATGGCAAAAATCAATGAATATTGTAAATGCACAAACAGTAATTTCTCCGCATTGCAAGGTGCAAGTCTGAAATTTTTTGCTTTTTCCTGCTCCTCTTAGTATGATAAAGAAGATTCAAAGAGAGTGAGATGCCAGCTCCTTTCATTCAGTCAGTAGCTTCAATCATTTCTGGATGTTTTTCAATGGCAAAAATCAATGAATATTGTAAATGCACAAACTGTAATTTCTCCGTATTGCAAAGTGCAATTCTGAAATTTTTTGCTTTTTCCTGCTCCTCTTAGCATGATAAAGAAGATTCAAAGAGAGTGAGATGCCAGCTCCTTTCATTCAGTCAGTAGCTTCAATCATTTCTGGACGTTTTTCAATGGCAAAAATCAATGAATATTGTAAATGCACAAACAGTAATTTCTCCGCATTGCAAGGTGCAATTCTGAAATTTTTTGCTTTTTCCTGCTCCTCTTAGCATGATAAAGAAGATTCAAAGAGAGTGAGATGCCAGTTCCTTTCATTTAGTCAGTACCTTCAATCATTTCTGGACGTTTTTCAATGGCAAAAATCAATGAATATTGTAAATGCACAAACAGCAATTTCTCCGCATTGCAAGGTGCAATTCTGAAATTTTTTGCTTTTTCCCGCTCCTCTTAGCATGATAAAGAAGATTCAAAGAGAGTGAGGTGCCAGCTCCTTTCATTCAGTCAGTAGCTTCAAACATTTCTGGTATATGAATAACATGTTTTTCAATGGCAAAAATCAATGAATATTGTAAATGCACAAACAGTAATTTCTCCGCATTGCAAGGTGCAATTCTGAAATTTTTTGATTTTTCCTGCTCCTCTTAGCATGATAAAGAAGATTCAAAGAGAGTGAGATGCCAGCTCCTTTCATTCAGTCAGTAGCTTCAATCATTTCTGGATGTTTTTCAATGGCAAAAATCAATGAATATTGTAAATGCACAAACAGTAATTTCTCCGCATTGCAAGGTGCAATTCTGAAATTTTTTGCTTTTTCCTGCTCCTCTTAGCATGATAAAGAAGATTCAAAGAGAGTGAGATGCCAGCTCCTTTCATTCAGTCAGTAGCTTCAAACATTTCTGGTATATGAATAACATGATGTTTTTCAATGGCAAAAATCAATGAATATTGTAAATGCACAAACAGTAATTTCTCCGCATTGCAAGGTGCAATTCTGAAATTTTTTGCTTTTTCCTGCTCCTCTTAGCATGATAAAGAAGATTCAAAGAGAGTGAGATGCCAGCTCCTTTCATTCAGTCAGTAGCTTCAAACATTTCTGGTATATGAATAACATGATGTTTTTCAATGGCAAAAATCAATGAATATTGTAAATGCACAAACAGTAATTTCTCCGCATTGCAAGGTGCAAGTCTGAGATTTTTTGCTTTTTCCTGCTCCTCTTAGCATGATAAAGAAGATTCAAAGAGAGTGAGATGCCAGCTACTTTCATTCAGTCAGTAGCTTCAATCATTTCTGGACGTTTTTCAATGGTAAAAATCAATGAATATTGTAAATGCACAAACAGTAATTTCTCCACATTGCAAGGTGCAATTCTGAAATTTTTTGCTTTTTCCTGCTCCTCTTAGCATGATAAAGAAGATTCAAAGAGAGTGAGATGCCAGCTCCTTTCATTCAGTCAGTAGCTTCAAACATTTCTGGTATATGAATAACATGATGTTTTTCAATGGCAAAAATCAATGAATATTGTAAATGCACAAACAGTAATTTCTCCGCATTGCAAGGTGCAATTCTGAAATTTTTTGCTTTTTCCTGCTCCTCTTAGCATGATAAAGAAGATTCAAAGAGAGTGAGATGCCAGCTCCTTTCATTCAGTCAGTAGCTTCAATCATTTCTGGATGTTTTTCAATGGCAAAAATCAATAAATATTGTAAATGCACAAACTGTAATTTCTCCGCATTGCAAGGTGCAATTCTGAAATTTTTTGCTTTTTCCTGCTCCTCTTAGCATGATAAAGAAGATTCAAAGAGAGTGAGATGCCAGCTCCTTTCATTCAGTCAGTAGCTTCAATCATTTCTGGACGTTTTTCAGTGGCAAAAATCAATGAATATTGTAAATGCACAAACAGTAATTTCTCCGCATTGCAAGGTGCAATTCTGAAATTTTTTGCTTTTTCCTGCTCCTCTTAGCATGATAAAGAAGATTCAAAGAGAGTGAGATGCCAGCTCCTTTCATTCAGTCAGTACCTTCAATCATTTCTGGACGTTTTTCAATGGCAAAAATCAATGAATATTGTAAATGCACAAACAGTAATTTCTCCGCATTGCAAGGTGCAAGTCTGAAATTTTTTGCTTTTTCCTGCTCCTCTTAGCATGATAAAGAAGATTCGAAGAGAGTGAGATGCCAGCTACTTTCATTCAGTCAGTAGCTTCAATCATTTCTGGACGTCTTTCAATGGTAAAAATCAATGAATATTGTAAATGCACAAACAGTAATTTCTCCACATTGCAAGGTGCAATTCTGAATTTTTTTGCTTTTTCCTGCTCCTCTTAGCATGATAAAGAAGATTCAAAGAGAGTGAGATGCCAGCTCCTTTCATTCAGTCAGTAGCTTCAAACATTTCTGGTATATGAATAACATGATGTTTTTCAATGGCAAAAATCAATGAATATTGTAAATGCACAAACAGTAATTTCTCCGCATTGCAAGGTGCAATTCTGAAATTTTTTGCTTTTTCCTGCTCCTCTTAGCATGATAAAGAAGATTCAAAGAGAGTGAGATGCCAGCTCCTTTCATTCAGTCAGTAGCTTCAATCATTTCTGGATGTTTTTCAATGGCAAAAATCAATGAATATTGTAAATGCACAAACTGTAATTTCTCCGCATTGCAAGGTGCAATTCTGAAATTTTTTGCTTTTTCCTGCTCCTCTTAGCATGATAAAGAAGATTCAAAGAGAGTGAGATGCCAGCTCCTTTCATTCAGTCAGTAGCTTCAATCATTTCTGGACGTTTTTCAATGGCAAAAATCAATGAATATTGTAAATGCACAAACAGTAATTTCTCCGCATTGCAAGGTGCAATTCTGAAATTTTTTGCTTTTTCCTGCTCCTCTTAGCATGATAAAGAAGATTCAAAGAGAGTGAGATGCCAGCTCCTTTCATTCAGTCAGTAGCTTCAATCATTTCTGGACGTTTTTCAATGGCAAAAATCAATGAATATTGTAAATGCACAAACAGTAATTTCTCCGCATTGCAAGGTGCAATTCTGAAATTTTTTGCTTTTTCCCGCTCCTCTTAGCATGATAAAGAAGATTCAAAGAGAGTGAGGTGCCAGCTCCTTTCATTCAGTCAGTAGCTTCAAACATTTCTGGTATATGAATAACATGTTTTTCAATGGCAAAAATCAATGAATATTGTAAATGCACAAACAGTAATTTCTCCGCATTGCAAGGTGCAATTCTGAAATTTTTTGATTTTTCCTGCTCCTCTTAGCATGATAAAGAAGATTCAAAGAGAGTGAGATGCCAGCTCCTTTCATTCAGTCAGTAGCTTCAATCATTTCTGGACGTTTTTCAATGGCAAAAATCAATGAATATTGTAAAAGCACAAAGAGTAATTTCTCCGCATTGCAAGGTGCAATTCTGAAATTTTTTGCTTTTTCCTGCTCCTCTTAGCATGATAAAGAAGATTCAAAGAGAGTGAGATGCCAGCTCCTTTCATTCAGTCAGTAGCTTCAAACATTTCTGGTATATGAATAACATGATGTTTTTCAATGGCAAAAATCAATGAATATTGTAAATGCACAAACAGTAATTTCTCCGCATTGCAAGGTGCAATTCTGAAATTTTTTGCTTTTTCCTGCTCCTCTTAGCATGATAAAGAAGATTCAAAGAGAGTGAGATGCCAGCTCCTTTCATTCAGTCAGTAGCTTCAAACATTTCTGGTATATGAATAACATGATGTTTTTCAATGGCAAAAATCAATGAATATTGTAAATGCACAAACAGTAATTTCTCCGCATTGCAAGGTGCAATTCTGAAATTTTTTGCTTTTTCCTGCTCCTCTTAGCATGATAAAGAAGATTCAAAGAGAGTGAGATGCCAGCTCCTTTCATTCAGTCAGTAGCTTCAATCATTTCTGGATGTTTTTCAATGGCAAAAATCAATAAATATTGTAAATGCACAAACTGTAATTTCTCCGCATTGCAAGGTGCAATTCTGAAATTTTTTGCTTTTTCCTGCTCCTCTTAGCATGATAAAGAAGATTCAAAGAGAGTGAGATGCCAGCTCCTTTCATTCAGTCAGTAGCTTCAAACATTTCTGGTATATGAATAACATGATGTTTTTCAATGGCAAAAATCAATGAATATTGTAAATGCACAAACAGTAATTTCTCCGCATTGCAAGGTGCAATTCTGAAATTTTTTGCTTTTTCCTGCTCCTCTTAGCATGATAAAGAAGATTCAAAGAGAGTGAGATGCCAGCTCCTTTCATTCAGTCAGTAGCTTCAATCATTTCTGGATGTTTTTCAATGGCAAAAATCAATAAATATTGTAAATGCACAAACTGTAATTTCTCCGCATTGCAAGGTGCAATTCTGAAATTTTTTGCTTTTTCCTGCTCCTCTTAGCATGATAAAGAAGATTCAAAGAGAGTGAGATGCCAGCTCCTTTCATTCAGTCAGTAGCTTCAATCATTTCTGGACGTTTTTCAGTGGCAAAAATCAATGAATATTGTAAATGCACAAACAGTAATTTCTCCGCATTGCAAGGTGCAATTCTGAAATTTTTTGCTTTTTCCTGCTCCTCTTAGCATGATAAAGAAGATTCAAAGAGAGTGAGATGCCAGCTCCTTTCATTCAGTCAGTACCTTCAATCATTTCTGGACGTTTTTCAATGGCAAAAATCAATGAATATTGTAAATGCACAAACAGTAATTTCTCCGCATTGCAAGGTGCAAGTCTGAAATTTTTTGCTTTTTCCTGCTCCTCTTAGCATGATAAAGAAGATTCGAAGAGAGTGAGATGCCAGCTACTTTCATTCAGTCAGTAGCTTCAATCATTTCTGGACGTCTTTCAATGGTAAAAATCAATGAATATTGTAAATGCACAAACAGTAATTTCTCCACATTGCAAGGTGCAATTCTGAAATTTTTTGCTTTTTCCTGCTCCTCTTAGCATGATAAAGAAGATTCAAAGAGAGTGAGATGCCAGCTCCTTTCATTCAGTCAGTAGCTTCAAACATTTCTGGTATATGAATAACATGATGTTTTTCAATGGCAAAAATCAATGAATATTGTAAATGCACAAACAGTAATTTCTCCGCATTGCAAGGTGCAATTCTGAAATTTTTTGCTTTTTCCTGCTCCTCTTAGCATGATAAAGAAGATTCAAAGAGAGTGAGATGCCAGCTCCTTTCATTCAGTCAGTAGCTTCAATCATTTCTGGATGTTTTTCAATGGCAAAAATCAATGAATATTGTAAATGCACAAACTGTAATTTCTCCGCATTGCAAGGTGCAATTCTGAAATTTTTTGCTTTTTCCTGCTCCTCTTAGCATGATAAAGAAGATTCAAAGAGAGTGAGATGCCAGCTCCTTTCATTCAGTCAGTAGCTTCAATCATTTCTGGACGTTTTTCAATGGCAAAAATCAATGAATATTGTAAATGCACAAACAGTAATTTCTCCGCATTGCAAGGTGCAATTCTGAAATTTTTTGCTTTTTCCTGCTCCTCTTAGCATGATAAAGAAGATTCAAAGAGAGTGAGATGCCAGCTCCTTTCATTCAGTCAGTAGCTTCAATCATTTCTGGACGTTTTTCAATGGCAAAAATCAATGAATATTGTAAATGCACAAACAGTAATTTCTCCGCATTGCAAGGTGCAATTCTGAAATTTTTTGCTTTTTCCCGCTCCTCTTAGCATGATAAAGAAGATTCAAAGAGAGTGAGGTGCCAGCTCCTTTCATTCAGTCAGTAGCTTCAAACATTTCTGGTATATGAATAACATGTTTTTCAATGGCAAAAATCAATGAATATTGTAAATGCACAAACAGTAATTTCTCCGCATTGCAAGGTGCAATTCTGAAATTTTTTGATTTTTCCTGCTCCTCTTAGCATGATAAAGAAGATTCAAAGAGAGTGAGATGCCAGCTCCTTTCATTCAGTCAGTAGCTTCAATCATTTCTGGACGTTTTTCAATGGCAAAAATCAATGAATATTGTAAAAGCACAAAGAGTAATTTCTCCGCATTGCAAGGTGCAATTCTGAAATTTTTTGCTTTTTCCTGCTCCTCTTAGCATGATAAAGAAGATTCAAAGAGAGTGAGATGCCAGCTCCTTTCATTCAGTCAGTAGCTTCAAACATTTCTGGTATATGAATAACATGATGTTTTTCAATGGCAAAAATCAATGAATATTGTAAATGCACAAACAGTAATTTCTCCGCATTGCAAGGTGCAATTCTGAAATTTTTTGCTTTTTCCTGCTCCTCTTAGCATGATAAAGAAGATTCAAAGAGAGTGAGATGCCAGCTCCTTTCATTCAGTCAGTAGCTTCAAACATTTCTGGTATATGAATAACGATGTTTTTCAATGGCAAAAATCAATGAATATTGTAAATGCACAAACAGTAATTTCTCCGCATTGCAAGGTGCAAGTCTGAAATTTTTTGCTTTTTCCTGCTCCTCTTAGCATGATAAAGAAGATTCAAAGAGAGTGAGATGCCAGCTACTTTCATTCAGTCAGTAGCTTCAATCATTTCTGGACGTTTTTCAATGGTAAAAATCAATGAATATTGTAAATGCACAAACAGTAATTTCTCCACATTGCAAGGTGCAATTCTGAAATTTTTTGCTTTTTCCTGCTCCTATTAGCATGATAAAGAAGATTCAAAGAGAGTGAGATGCCAGCTCCTTTCATTCAGTCAGTAGCTTCAATCATTTCTGGACGTTTTTCAGTGGCAAAAATCAATGAATATTGTAAATGCACAAACAGTAATTTCTCCGCATTGCAAGGTGCAATTCTGAAATTTTTTGCTTTTTCCTGCTCCTCTTAGCATGATAAAGAAGATTCAAAGAGAGTGAGATGCCAGCTCCTTTCATTCAGTCAGTACCTTCAATCATTTCTGGACGTTTTTCAATGGCAAAAATCAATGAATATTGTAAATGCACAAACAGTAATTTCTCCGCATTGCAAGGTGCAATTCTGAAATTTTTTGCTTTTTCCCGCTCCTCTTAGCATGATAAAGAAGATTCAAAGAGAGTGAGGTGCCAGCTCCTTTCATTCAGTCAGTAGCTTCAAACATTTCTGGTATATGAATAACATGTTTTTCAATGGCAAAAATCAATGAATATTGTAAATGCACAAACAGTAATTTCTCCGCATTGCAAGGTGCAATTCTGAAATTTTTTGATTTTTCCTGCTCCTCTTAGCATGATAAAGAAGATTCAAAGAGAGTGAGATGCCAGCTCCTTTCATTCAG
This sequence comes from Phyllobates terribilis, assembly GCF_046119375.1. Classification (NCBI taxonomy): domain Eukaryota; kingdom Metazoa; phylum Chordata; class Amphibia; order Anura; family Dendrobatidae; genus Phyllobates; species Phyllobates terribilis. Next base: position 70,912 of record NW_027364190.1, read on the forward strand.
TCAGTAGCTTCAATCATTTCTGGATGTTTTTCAATGGCAAAAATCAATGAATATTGTAAATGCACAAACAGTAATTTCTCCGCATTGCAAGGTGCAATTCTGAAATTTTTTGCTTTTTCCTGCTCCTCTTAGCATGATAAAGAAGATTCCAAGAGAGTGAGATGCCAGCTCCTTTCATTCAGTCAGTAGCTTCAATCATTTCTGGACGTTTTTCAATGGCAAAAATCAATGAATATTGTAAATGCACAAACAGTAATTTCTCCGCATTGCAAGGTGCAATTCTGAAATTTTTTGCTTTTTCCTGCTCCTCTTAGCATGATAAAGAAGATTCAAAGAGAGTGAGATGCCAGCTCCTTTCATTCAGTCAGTAGCTTCAAACATTTCTGGTATATGAATAACATGATGTTTTTCAATGGCAAAAATCAATGAATATTGTAAATGCACAAACAGTAATTTCTCCGCATTGCAAGGTGCAATTCTGAAATTTTTTGCTTTTTCCTGCTCCTCTTAGCATGATAAAGAAGATTCAAAGAGAGTGAGATGCCAGCTCCTTTCATTCAGTCAGTAGCTTCAAACATTTCTGGTATATGAATAACATGATGTTTTTCAATGGCAAAAATCAATGAATATTGTAAATGCACAAACAGTAATTTCTCCGCATTGCAAGGTGCAAGTCTGAGATTTTTTGCTTTTTCCTGCTCCTCTTAGCATGATAAAGAAGATTCAAAGAGAGTGAGATGCCAGCTACTTTCATTCAGTCAGTAGCTTCAATCATTTCTGGACGTTTTTCAATGGTAAAAATCAATGAATATTGTAAATGCACAAACAGTAATTTCTCCACATTGCAAGGTGCAATTCTGAAATTTTTTGCTTTTTCCTGCTCCTCTTAGCATGATAAAGAAGATTCAAAGAGAGTGAGATGCCAGCTCCTTTCATTCAGTCAGTAGCTTCAAACATTTCTGGTATATGAATAACATGATGTTTTTCAATGGCAAAAATCAATGAATATTGTAAATGCACAAACAGTAATTTCTCCGCATTGCAAGGTGCAATTCTGAAATTTTTTGCTTTTTCCTGCTCCTCTTAGCATGATAAAGAAGATTCAAAGAGAGTGAGATGCCAGCTCCTTTCATTCAGTCAGTAGCTTCAATCATTTCTGGATGTTTTTCAATGGCAAAAATCAATAAATATTGTAAATGCACAAACTGTAATTTCTCCGCATTGCAAGGTGCAATTCTGAAATTTTTTGCTTTTTCCTGCTCCTCTTAGCATGATAAAGAAGATTCAAAGAGAGTGAGATGCCAGCTCCTTTCATTCAGTCAGTAGCTTCAATCATTTCTGGACGTTTTTCAGTGGCAAAAATCAATGAATATTGTAAATGCACAAACAGTAATTTCTCCGCATTGCAAGGTGCAATTCTGAAATTTTTGCTTTTTCCTGCTCCTCTTAGCATGATAAAGAAGATTCAAAGAGAGTGAGATGCCAGCTCCTTTCATTCAGTCAGTACCTTCAATCATTTCTGGACGTTTTTCAATGGCAAAAATCAATGAATATTGTAAATGCACAAACAGTAATTTCTCCGCATTGCAAGGTGCAAGTCTGAAATTTTTTGCTTTTTCCTGCTCCTCTTAGCATGATAAAGAAGATTCGAAGAGAGTGAGATGCCAGCTACTTTCATTCAGTCAGTAGCTTCAATCATTTCTGGACGTCTTTCAATGGTAAAAATCAATGAATATTGTAAATGCACAAACAGTAATTTCTCCACATTGCAAGGTGCAATTCTGAAATTTTTTGCTTTTTCCTGCTCCTCTTAGCATGATAAAGAAGATTCAAAGAGAGTGAGATGCCAGCTCCTTTCATTCAGTCAGTAGCTTCAAACATTTCTGGTATATGAATAACATGATGTTTTTCAATGGCAAAAATCAATGAATATTGTAAATGCACAAACAGTAATTTCTCCGCATTGCAAGGTGCAATTCTGAAATTTTTTGCTTTTTCCTGCTCCTCTTAGCATGATAAAGAAGATTCAAAGAGAGTGAGATGCCAGCTCCTTTCATTCAGTCAGTAGCTTCAATCATTTCTGGATGTTTTTCAATGGCAAAAATCAATGAATATTGTAAATGCACAAACTGTAATTTCTCCGCATTGCAAGGTGCAATTCTGAAATTTTTTGCTTTTTCCTGCTCCTCCTAGCATGATAAAGAAGATTCAAAGAGAGTGAGATGCCAGCTCCTTTCATTCAGTCAGTAGCTTCAATCATTTCTGGACGTTTTTCAATGGCAAAAATCAATGAATATTGTAAATGCACAAACAGTAATTTCTCCGCATTGCAAGGTGCAATTCTGAAATTTTTTGCTTTTTCCTGCTCCTCTTAGCATGATAAAGAAGATTCAAAGAGAGTGAGATGCCAGCTCCTTTCATTCAGTCAGTAGCTTCAATCATTTCTGGACGTTTTTCAATGGCAAAAATCAATGAATATTGTAAATGCACAAACAGTAATTTCTCCGCATTGCAAGGTGCAATTCTGAAATTTTTTGCTTTTTCCCGCTCCTCTTAGCATGATAAAGAAGATTCAAAGAGAGTGAGGTGCCAGCTCCTTTCATTCAGTCAGTAGCTTCAAACATTTCTGGTATATGAATAACATGTTTTTCAATGGCAAAAATCAATGAATATTGTAAATGCACAAACAGTAATTTCTCCGCATTGCAAGGTGCAATTCTGAAATTTTTTGATTTTTCCTGCTCCTCTTACCATGATAAAGAAGATTCAAAGAGAGTGAGATGCCAGCTCCTTTCATTCAGTCAGTAGCTTCAATCATTTCTGGACGTTTTTCAATGGCAAAAATCAATGAATATTGTAAAAGCACAAAGAGTAATTTCTCCGCATTGCAAGGTGCAATTCTGAAATTTTTTGCTTTTTCCTGCTCCTCTTAGCATGATAAAGAAGATTCAAAGAGAGTGAGATGCCAGCTCCTTTCATTCAGTCAGTAGCTTCAAACATTTCTGGTATATGAATAACATGATGTTTTTCAATGGCAAAAATCAATGAATATTGTAAATGCACAAACAGTAATTTCTCCGCATTGCAAGGTGCAATTCTGAAATTTTTTGCTTTTTCCTGCTCCTCTTAGCATGATAAAGAAGATTCAAAGAGAGTGAGATGCCAGCTCCTTTCATTCAGTCAGTAGCTTCAAACATTTCTGGTATATGAATAACGATGTTTTTCAATGGCAAAAATCAATGAATATTGTAAATGCACAAACAGTAATTTCTCCGCATTGCAAGGTGCAAGTCTGAAATTTTTTGCTTTTTCCTGCTCCTCTTAGCATGATAAAGAAGATTCAAAGAGAGTGAGATGCCAGCTACTTTCATTCAGTCAGTAGCTTCAATCATTTCTGGACGTTTTTCAATGGTAAAAATCAATGAATATTGTAAATGCACAAACAGTAATTTCTCCACATTGCAAGGTGCAATTCTGAAATTTTTTGCTTTTTCCTGCTCCTATTAGCATGATAAAGAAGATTCAAAGAGAGTGAGATGCCAGCTCCTTTCATTCAGTCAGTAGCTTCAATCATTTCTGGACGTTTTTCAGTGGCAAAAATCAATGAATATTGTAAATGCACAAACAGTAATTTCTCCGCATTGCAAGGTGCAATTCTGAAATTTTTTGCTTTTTCCTGCTCCTCTTAGCATGATAAAGAAGATTCAAAGAGAGTGAGATGCCAGCTCCTTTCATTCAGTCAGTACCTTCAATCATTTCTGGACGTTTTTCAATGGCAAAAATCAATGAATATTGTAAATGCACAAACAGTAATTTCTCCGCATTGCAAGGTGCAATTCTGAAATTTTTTGCTTTTTCCCGCTCCTCTTAGCATGATAAAGAAGATTCAAAGAGAGTGAGGTGCCAGCTCCTTTCATTCAGTCAGTAGCTTCAAACATTTCTGGTATATGAATAACATGTTTTTCAATGGCAAAAATCAATGAATATTGTAAATGCACAAACAGTAATTTCTCCGCATTGCAAGGTGCAATTCTGAAATTTTTTGATTTTTCCTGCTCCTCTTAGCATGATAAAGAAGATTCAAAGAGAGTGAGATGCCAGCTCCTTTCATTCAGTCAGTAGCTTCAATCATTTCTGGATGTTTTTCAATGGCAAAAATCAATGAATATTGTAAATGCACAAACAGTAATTTCTCCGCATTGCAAGGTGCAATTCTGAAATTTTTTGCTTTTTCCTGCTCCTCTTAGCATGATAAAGAAGATTCCAAGAGAGTGAGATGCCAGCTCCTTTCATTCAGTCAGTAGCTTCAATCATTTCTGGACGTTTTTCAATGGCAAAAATCAATGAATATTGTAAATGCACAAACAGTAATTTCTCCGCATTGCAAGGTGCAATTCTGAAATTTTTTGCTTTTTCCTGCTCCTCTTAGCATGATAAAGAAGATTCAAAGAGAGTGAGATGCCAGCTCCTTTCATTCAGTCAGTAGCTTCAAACATTTCTGGTATATGAATAACATGATGTTTTTCAATGGCAAAAATCAATGAATATTGTAAATGCACAAACAGTAATTTCTCCGCATTGCAAGGTGCAAGTCTGAAATTTTTTGCTTTTTCCTGCTCCTCTTAGCATGATAAAGAAGATTCAAAGAGAGTGAGATGCCAGTTACTTTCATTCAGTCAGTAGCTTCAATCATTTCTGGACGTTTTTCAATGGTAAAAATCAATGAATATTGTAAATGCACAAACAGTAATTTCTCCACATTGCAAGGTGCAATTCTGAAATTTTTTGCTTTTTCCTGCTCCTCTTAGCATGATAAAGAAGATTCAAAGAGAGTGAGATGCCAGCTCCTTTCATTCAGTCAGTAGCTTCAAACATTTCTGGTATATGAATAACATGATGTTTTTCAATGGCAAAAATCAATGAATATTGTAAATGCACAAACAGTAATTTCTCCGCATTGCAAGGTGCAATTCTGAAATTTTTTGCTTTTTCCTGCTCCTCTTAGCATGATAAAGAAGATTCAAAGAGAGTGAGATGCCAGCTCCTTTCATTCAGTCAGTAGCTTCAATCATTTCTGGATGTTTTTCAATGGCAAAAATCAATGAATATTGTAAATGCACAAACAGTAATTTCTCCGCATTGCAAGGTGCAATTCTGAAATTTTTTGCTTTTTCCTGCTCCTCTTAGCATGATAAAGAAGATTCAAAGAGAGTGAGATGTCAGCTCCTTTCATTCAGTCAGTAGCTTCAAACATTTCTGGTATATGAATAACATGATGTTTTTCAATGGCAAAAATCAATGAATATTGTAAATGCACAAACAGTAATTTCTCCGCATTGCAAGGTGCAATTCTGAAATTTTTTGCTTTTTCCTGCTCCTCTTAGCATGATAAAGAAGATTCAAAGAGAGTGAGATGCCAGCTCCTTTCATTCAGTCAGTAGCTTCAAACATTTCTGGTATATGAATAACATGATGTTTTTCAATGGCAAAAATCAATGAATATTGTAAATGCACAAACAGTAATTTCTCCGCATTGCAAGGTGCAAGTCTGAAATTTTTTTGCTTTTTCCTGCTCCTCTTAGCATGATAAAGAAGATTCAAAGAGAGTGAGATGCCAGCTACTTTCATTCAGTCAGTAGCTTCAATCATTTCTGGACGTTTTTCAATGGTAAAAATCAATGAATATTGTAAATGCACAAACAGTAATTTCTCCACATTGCAAGGTGCAATTCTGAAATTTTTTGCTTTTTCCTGCTCCTCTTAGCATGATAAAGAAGATTCAAAGAGAGTGAGATGCCAGCTCCTTTCATTCAGTCAGTAGCTTCAAACATTTCTGGTATATGAATAACATGATGTTTTTCAATGGCAAAAATCAATGAATATTGTAAATGCACAAACAGTAATTTCTCCGCATTGCAAGGTGCAATTCTGAAATTTTTTGCTTTTTCCTGCTCCTCTTAGCATGATAAAGAAGATTCAAAGAGAGTGAGATGCCAGCTCCTTTCATTCAGTCAGTAGCTTCAAACATTTCTGGTATATGAATAACATGATGTTTTTCAATGGCAAAAATCAATGAATATTGTAAATGCACAAACAGTAATTTCTCCGCATTGCAAGGTGCAAGTCTGAAATTTTTTGCTTTTTCCTGCTCCTCTTAGCATGATAAAGAAGATTCAAAGAGAGTGAGATGCCAGCTACTTTCATTCAGTCAGTAGCTTCAATCATTTCTGGACGTTTTTCAATGGTAAAAATCAATGAATATTGTAAATGCACAAACAGTAATTTCTCCACATTGCAAGGTGCAATTCTGAAATTTTTTGCTTTTTCCTGCTCCTCTTAGCATGATAAAGAAGATTCAAAGAGAGTGAGATGCCAGCTCCTTTCATTCAGTCAGTAGCTTCAAACATTTCTGGTATATGAATAACATGATGTTTTTCAATGGCAAAAATCAATGAATATTGTAAATGCACAAACAGTAATTTCTCCGCATTGCAAGGTGCAATTCTGAAATTTTTTGCTTTTTCCTGCTCCTCTTAGCATGATAAAGAAGATTCAAAGAGAGTGAGATGCCAGCTCCTTTCATTCAGTCAGTAGCTTCAATCATTTCTGGATGTTTTTCAATGGCAAAAATCAATGAATATTGTAAATGCACAAACTGTAATTTCTCCGCATTGCAAGGTGCAATTCTGAAATTTTTTGCTTTTTCCTGCTCCTCTTAGCATGATAAAGAAGATTCAAAGAGAGTGAGATGCCAGCTCCTTTCATTCAGTCAGTAGCTTCAATCATTTCTGGACGTTTTTCAATGGCAAAAACCAATGAATATTGTAAATGCACAAACAGTAATTTCTCCGCATTGCAAGGTGCAATTCTGAAATTTTTTGCTTTTTCCTGCTCCTCTTAGCATGATAAAGAAGATTCAAAGAGAGTGAGATGCCAGCTCCTTTCATTCAGTCAGTACCTTCAATCATTTCTGGACGTTTTTCAATGGCAAAAATCAATGAATATTGTAAATGCACAAACAGTAATTTCTCCGCATTGCAAGGTGCAATTCTGAAATTTTTTGCTTTTTCCCGCTCCTCTTAGCATGATAAAGAAGATTCAAAGAGAGTGAGGTGCCAGCTCCTTTCATTCAGTCAGTAGCTTCAAACATTTCTGGTATATGAATAACATGTTTTTCAATGGCAAAAATCAATGAATATTGTAAATACACAAACAGTAATTTCTCCGCATTGCAAGGTGCAATTCTGAAATTTTTTGCTTTTTCCTGCTCCTCTTAGCATGATAAAGAAGATTCAAAGAGAGTGAGATGCCAGCTCCTTTCATTCAGTCAGTAGCTTCAATCATTTCTGGACGTTTTTCAATGGCAAAAATCAATGAATATTGTAAATGCACAAACAGTAATTTCTCCGCATTGCAAGGTGCAATTCTGAAATTTTTTGCTTTTTCCTGCTCCTCTTAGCATGATAAAGAAGATTCAAAGAGAGTGAGATGTCAGCTCCTTTCATTCAGTCAGTAGCTTCAAACATTTCTGGTATATGAATAACATGATGTTTTTCAATGGCAAAAATCAATGAATATTGTAAATGCACAAACAGTAATTTCTCCGCATTGCAAGGTGCAATTCTGAAATTTTTTGCTTTTTCCTGCTCCTCTTAGCATGATAAAGAAGATTCAAAGAGAGTGAGATGCCAGCTCCTTTCGTTCAGTCAGTAGCTTCAATCATTTCTGGATGTTTTTCAATGGCAAAAACCAATGAATATTGTAAATGCACAAACAGTAATTTCTCCGCATTGCAAGGTGCAATTCTGAAATTTTTTGCTTTTTCCTGCTCCTCTTAGCATGATAAAGAAGATTCAAAGAGAGTGAGATGCCAGCTCCTTTCATTCAGTCAGTACCTTCAATCATTTCTGGACGTTTTTCAATGGCAAAAATCAATGAATATTGTAAATGCACAAACTAATTTCTCCGCATTGCAAGGTGCAATTCTGAAATTTTTTGCTTTTTCCCGCTCCTCTTAGCATGATAAAGAAGATTCAAAGAGAGTGAGGTGCCAGCTCCTTTCATTCAGTCAGTAGCTTCAAACATTTCTGGTATATGAATAACATGATGTTTTTCAATGGCAAAAATCAATGAATATTGTAAATGCACAAACAGTAATTTCTCCGCATTGCAAGGTGCAATTCTGAAATTTTTTGCTTTTTCCTGCTCCTCTTAGCATGATAAAGAAGATTCAAAGAGAGTGAGATGCCAGCTCCTTTCATTCAGTCAGTAGCTTCAAACATTTCTGGTATATGAATAACATGATGTTTTTCAATGGCAAAAATCAATGAATATTGTAAATGCACAAACAGTAATTTCTCCGCATTGCAAGGTGCAATTCTGAAATTTTTTGCTTTTTCCTGCTCCTCTTAGCATGATAAAGAAGATTCAAAGAGAGTGAGATGCCAGCTCCTTTCATTCAGTCAGTAGCTTCAATCATTTCTGGATGTTTTTCAATGGCAAAAATCAATGAATATTGTAAATGCACAAACAGTAATTTCTCCGCATTGCAAGGTGCAATTCTGAAATTTTTTGCTTTTTCCTGCTCCTCTTAGCATGATAAAGAAGATTCAAAGAGAGTGAGATGTCAGCTCCTTTCATTCAGTCAGTAGCTTCAAACATTTCTGGTATATGAATAACATGATGTTTTTCAATGGCAAAAATCAATGAATATTGTAAATGCACAAACAGTAATTTCTCCGCATTGCAAGGTGCAATTCTGAAATTTTTTGCTTTTTCCTGCTCCTCTTAGCATGATAAAGAAGATTCAAAGAGAGTGAGATGCCAGCTCCTTTCATTCAGTCAGTAGCTTCAAACATTTCTGGTATATGAATAACATGATGTTTTTCAATGGCAAAAATCAATGAATATTGTAAATGCACAAACAGTAATTTCTCCGCATTGCAAGGTGCAAGTCTGAAATTTTTTTGCTTTTTCCTGCTCCTCTTAGCATGATAAAGAAGATTCAAAGAGAGTGAGATGCCAGCTACTTTCATTCAGTCAGTAGCTTCAATCATTTCTGGACGTTTTTCAATGGTAAAAATCAATGAATATTGTAAATGCACAAACAGTAATTTCTCCACATTGCAAGGTGCAATTCTGAAATTTTTTGCTTTTTCCTGCTCCTCTTAGCATGATAAAGAAGATTCAAAGAGAGTGAGATGCCAGCTCCTTTCATTCAGTCAGTAGCTTCAAACATTTCTGGTATATGAATAACATGATGTTTTTCAATGGCAAAAATCAATGAATATTGTAAATGCACAAACAGTAATTTCTCCGCATTGCAAGGTGCAATTCTGAAATTTTTTGCTTTTTCCTGCTCCTCTTAGCATGATAAAGAAGATTCAAAGAGAGTGAGATGCCAGCTCCTTTCATTCAGTCAGTAGCTTCAAACATTTCTGGTATATGAATAACATGATGTTTTTCAATGGCAAAAATCAATGAATATTGTAAATGCACAAACAGTAATTTCTCCGCATTGCAAGGTGCAAGTCTGAAATTTTTTGCTTTTTCCTGCTCCTCTTAGCATGATAAAGAAGATTCAAAGAGAGTGAGATGCCAGCTACTTTCATTCAGTCAGTAGCTTCAATCATTTCTGGACGTTTTTCAATGGTAAAAATCAATGAATATTGTAAATGCACAAACAGTAATTTCTCCACATTGCAAGGTGCAATTCTGAAATTTTTTGCTTTTTCCTGCTCCTCTTAGCATGATAAAGAAGATTCAAAGAGAGTGAGATGCCAGCTCCTTTCATTCAGTCAGTAGCTTCAAACATTTCTGGTATATGAATAACATGATGTTTTTCAATGGCAAAAATCAATGAATATTGTAAATGCACAAACAGTAATTTCTCCGCATTGCAAGGTGCAATTCTGAAATTTTTTGCTTTTTCCTGCTCCTCTTAGCATGATAAAGAAGATTCAAAGAGAGTGAGATGCCAGCTCCTTTCATTCAGTCAGTAGCTTCAATCATTTCTGGATGTTTTTCAATGGCAAAAATCAATGAATATTGTAAATGCACAAACTGTAATTTCTCCGCATTGCAACGTGCAATTCTGAAATTTTTTGCTTTTTCCTGCTCCTCTTAGCATGATAACGAAGATTCAAAGAGAGTGAGATGCCAGCTCCTTTCATTCAGTCAGTAGCTTCAATCATTTCTGGACGTTTTTCAATGGCAAAAACCAATGAATATTGTAAATGCACAAACAGTAATTTCTCCGCATTGCAAGGTGCAATTCTGAAATTTTTTGCTTTTTCCTGCTCCTCTTAGCATGATAAAGAAGATTCAAAGAGAGTGAGATGCCAGCTCCTTTCATTCAGTCAGTACCTTCAATCATTTCTGGACGTTTTTCAATGGCAAAAATCAATGAATATTGTAAATGCACAAACAGTAATTTCTCCGCATTGCAAGGTGCAATTCTGAAATTTTTTGCTTTTTCCCGCTCCTCTTAGCATGATAAAGAAGATTCAAAGAGAGTGAGGTGCCAGCTCCTTTCATTCAGTCAGTAGCTTCAAACATTTCTGGTATATGAATAACATGTTTTTCAATGGCAAAAATCAATGAATATTGTAAATGCACAAACAGTAATTTCTCCGCATTGCAAGGTGCAATTCTGAAATTTTTTGCTTTTTCCTGCTCCTCTTAGCATGATAAAGAAGATTCAAAGAGAGTGAGATGCCAGCTCCTTTCATTCAGTCAGTAGCTTCAATCATTTCTGGACGTTTTTCAATGGCAAAAATCAATGAATATTGTAAATGCACAAACAGTAATTTCTCCGCATTGCAAGGTGCAATTCTGAAATTTTTTGCTTTTTCCTGCTCCTCTTAGCATGATAAAGAAGATTCAAAGAGAGTGAGATGTCAGCTCCTTTCATTCAGTCAGTAGCTTCAAACATTTCTGGTATATGAATAACATGATGTTTTTCAATGGCAAAAATCAATGAATATTGTAAATGCACAAACAGTAATTTCTCCGCATTGCAAGGTGCAATTCTGAAATTTTTTGCTTTTTCCTGCTCCTCTTAGCATGATAAAGAAGATTCAAAGAGAGTGAGATGCCAGCTCCTTTCGTTCAGTCAGTAGCTTCAATCATTTCTGGACGTTTTTCAATGGCAAAAACCAATGAATATTGTAAATGCACAAACAGTAATTTCTCCGCATTGCAAGGTGCAATTCTGAAATTTTTTGCTTTTTCCTGCTCCTCTTAGCATGATAAAGAAGATTCAAAGAGAGTGAGATGCCAGCTCCTTTCATTCAGTCAGTACCTTCAATCATTTCTGGACGTTTTTCAATGGCAAAAATCAATGAATATTGTAAATGCACAAACTAATTTCTCCGCATTGCAAGGTGCAATTCTGAAATTTTTTGCTTTTTCCCGCTCCTCTTAGCATGATAAAGAAGATTCAAAGAGAGTGAGGTGCCAGCTCCTTTCATTCAGTCAGTAGCTTCAAACATTTCTGGTATATGAATAACATGTTTTTCAATGGCAAAAATCAATGAATATTGTAAATGCACAAACAGTAATTTCTCCGCATTGCAAGGTGCAATTCTGAAATTTTTTGCTTTTTCCTGCTCCTCTTAGCATGATAAAGAAGATTCAAAGAGAGTGAGATGCCAGCTCCTTTCATTCAGTCAGTAGCTTCAATCATTTCTGGACGTTTTTCAATGGCAAAAATCAATGAATATTGTAAATGCACAAACAGTAATTTCTCCGCATTGCAAGGTGCAATTCTGAAATTTTTTGCTTTTTCCTGCTCCTCTTAGCATGATAAAGAAGATTCAAAGAGAGTGAGATGTCAGCTCCTTTCATTCAGTCAGTAGCTTCAAACATTTCTGGTATATGAATAACATGATGTTTTTCAATGGCAAAAATCAATGAATATTGTAAATGCACAAACAGTAATTTCTCCGCATTGCAAGGTGCAATTCTCAAATTTTTTGCTTTTTCCTGCTCCTCTTAGCATGATAAAGAAGATTCAAAGAGAGTGAGATGCCAGCTCCTTTCATTCAGTCAGTAGCTTCAATCATTTCTGGATGTTTTTCAATGGCAAAAATCAATGAATATTGTAAATGCACAAACAGTAATTTCTCCGCATTGCAAGGTGCAATTCTGAAATTTTTTGCTTTTTCCTGCTCCTCTTAGCATGATAAAGAAGATTCAAAGAGAGTGAGATGCCAGCTCCTTTCATTCAGTCAGTAGCTTCAATCATTTCTGGACGTTTTTCAATGGCAAAAATCAATGAATATTGTAAATGCACAAACAGTAATTTCTCCGCATTGCAAGGTGCAATTCTGAAATTTTTTGCTTTTTCCTGCTCCTCTTAGCATGATAAAGAAGATTCAAAGAGAGTGAGATGTCAGCTCCTTTCATTCAGTCAGTAGCTTCAAACATTTCTGGTATATGAATAACATGATGTTTTTCAATGGCAAAAATCAATGAATATTGTAAATGCACAAACAGTAATTTCTCCGCATTGCAAGGTGCAATTCTGAAATTTTTTGCTTTTTCCTGCTCCTCTTAGCATGATAAAGAAGATTCAAAGAGAGTGAGATGCCAGCTCCTTTCGTTCAGTCAGTAGCTTCAATCATTTCTGGACGTTTTTCAATGGCAAAAATCATTGAATATTATAAATGCACAAACAGTAATTTCTCCGCATTGCAAGGTGCAATTCTGAAATTTTTTACTTTTTCCTGCTCCTCTTAGCATGATAAAGAAGATTCAAAGAGAGTGAGATGCCAGCTCCTTTCATTCAGTCAGTAGCTTCAATCATTTCTGGTATATGAATAACATGATGTTTTTCAATGGCAAAAATCAATGAATATTGTAAATGCACAAACAGTAATTTCTCCGCATTGCAAGGTGCAATTCTGAAATTTTTTGCTTTTTCCTGCTCCTCTTAGCATGATAAAGAAGATTCAAAGAGAGTGAGATGCCAGCTCCTTTCATTCAGTCAGTAGCTTCAAACATTTCTGGTATATGAATAACATGATGTTTTTCAATGGCAAAAATCAATGAATATTGTAAATGCACAAACAGTAATTTCTCCGCATTGCAAGGTGCAAGTCTGAAATTTTTTGCTTTTTCCTGCTCCTCTTAGCATGATAAAGAAGATTCAAAGAGAGTGAGATGCCATCTACTTTCATTCAGTCAGTAGCTTCAATCATTTCTGGACGTTTTTCAATGGTAAAAATCAATGAATATTGTAAATGCACAAACAGTAATTTCTCCACATTGCAAGGTGCAATTCTGAAATTTTTTGCTTTTTCCTGCTCCTCTTAGCATGATAAAGAAGATTCAAAGAGAGTGAGATGCCAGCTCCTTTCATTCAGTCAGTAGCTTCAAACATTTCTGGTATATGAATAACATGATGTTTTTCAATGGCAAAAATCAATGAATATTGTAAATGCACAAACAGTAATTTCTCCGCATTGCAAGGTGCAATTCTGAAATTTTTTGCTTTTTCCTGCTCCTCTTAGCATGATAAAGAAGATTCAAAGAGAGTGAGATGCCAGCTCCTTTCATTCAGTCAGTAGCTTCAAACATTTCTGGTATATGAATAACATGATGTTTTTCAATGGCAAAAATCAATGAATATTGTAAATGCACAAACAGTAATTTCTCCGCATTGCAAGGTGCAAGTCTGAAATTTTTTGCTTTTTCCTGCTCCTCTTAGCATGATAAAGAAGATTCAAAGAGAGTGAGATGCCAGCTACTTTCATTCAGTCAGTAGCTTCAATCATTTCTGGACGTTTTTCAATGGTAAAAATCAATGAATATTGTAAATGCACAAACAGTAATTTCTCCGCATTGCAAGGTGCAATTCTGAAATTTTTTGCTTTTTCCTGCTCCTCTTAGCATGATAAAGAAGATTCAAAGAGAGTGAGATGCCAGCTCCTTTCATTCAGTCAGTAGCTTCAATCATTTCTGGACGTTTTTCAATGGCAAAAACCAATGAATATTGTAAATGCACAAACAGTAATTTCTCCGCATTGCAAGGTGCAATTCTGAAATTTTTTGCTTTTTCCTGCTCCTCTTAGCATGATAAAGAAGATTCAAAGAGAGTGAGATGCCAGCTCCTTTCATTCAGTCAGTACCTTCAATCATTTCTGGACGTTTTTCAATGGCAAAAATCAATGAATATTGTAAATGCACAAACAGTAATTTCTCCGCATTGCAAGGTGCAATTCTGAAATTTTTTGCTTTTTCCTGCTCCTCTTAGCATGATAAAGAAGATTCAAAGAGAGTGAGATGCCAGCTCCTTTCATTCAGTCAGTAGCTTCAAACATTTCTGGTATATGAATAACATGATGTTTTTCAATGGCAAAAATCAATGAATATTGTAAATGCACAAACAGTAATTTCTCCGCATTGCAAGGTGCAATTCTGAAATTTTTTGCTTTTTCCTGCTCCTCTTAGCATGATAAAGAAGATTCAAAGAGAGTGAGATGCCAGCTCCTTTCATTCAGTCAGTAGCTTCAATCATTTCTGGATGTTTTTCAATGGCAAAAATCAATGAATATTGTAAATGCACAAACAGTAATTTCTCCGCATTGCAAGGTGCAATTCTGAAATTTTTTGCTTTTTCCTGCTCCTCTTAGCATGATAAAGAAGATTCAAAGAGAGTGAGATGTCAGCTCCTTTCATTCAGTCAGTAGCTTCAAACATTTCTGGTATATGAATAACATGATGTTTTTCAATGGCAAAAATCAATGAATATTGTAAATGCACAAACAGTAATTTCTCCGCATTGCAAGGTGCAATTCTGAAATTTTTTGCTTTTTCCTGCTCCTCTTAGCATGATAAAGAAGATTCAAAGAGAGTGAGATGCCAGCTCCTTTCATTCAGTCAGTAGCTTCAATCATTTCTGGATGTTTTTCAATGGCAAAAATCAATGAATATTGTAAATGCACAAACAGTAATTTCTCCGCATTGCAAGGTGCAATTCTGAAATTTTTTGCTTTTTCCTGCTCCTCTTAGCATGATAAAGAAGATTCAAAGAGAGTGAGATGCCAGCTCCTTTCATTCAATCAGTAGCTTCAAACATTTCTGGTATATGAATAACATGATGTTTTTCAATGGCAAAAATAAATGAATATTGTAAATGCACAAACAGTAATTTCTCCGCATTGCAAGGTGCAAGTCTGAAATTTTTTGCTTTTTCCTGCTCCTCTTAGCATGATAAAGAAGATTCAAAGAGAGTGAGATGCCAGCTACTTTCATTCAGTCAGTAGCTTCAATCATTTCTGGACGTTTTTCAATGGTAAAAATCAATGAATATTGTAAATGCACAAACAGTAATTTCTCCACATTGCAAGGTGCAATTCTGAAATTTTTTGCTTTTTCCTGCTCCTCTTAGCATGATAAAGAAGATTCAAAGAGGGTGAGATGCCAGCTCCTTTCATTCAGTCAGTAGCTTCAAACATTTCTGGTATATGAATAACATGATGTTTTTCAATGGCAAAAATCAATGAATATTGTAAATGCACAAACAGTAATTTCTCCGCATTGCAAGGTGCAATTCTGAAATTTTTTGCTTTTTCCTGCTCCTCTTAGCATGATAAAGAAGATTCAAAGAGAGTGAGATGCCAGCTCCTTTCATTCAGTCAGTAGCTTCAATCATTTCTGGATGTTTTTCAATGGCAAAAATCAATGAATATTGTAAATGCACAAACTGTAATTTCTCCGCATTGCAAGGTGCAATTCTGAAATTTTTTGCTTTTTCCTGCTCCTCTTAGCATGGTAAAGAAGATTCAAAGAGAGTGAGATGCCAGCTCCTTTCATTCAGTCAGTAGCTTCAATCATTTCTGGATGTTTTTCAGTGGCAAAAATCCATGAATATTGTAAATGCACAAACAGTAATTTCTCCGCATTGCAAGGTGCAATTCTGAAATTTTTTGCTTTTTCCTGCTCCTCTTAGCATGATAAAGAAGATTCAAAGAGAGTGAGATGCCAGCTCCTTTCATTCAGTCAGTACCTTCAATCATTTCTGGATGTTTTTCAATGGCAAAAATCAATGAATATTGTAAATGCACAAACAGTAATTTCTCCGCATTGCAAGGTGCAATTCTGAAATTTTTTGCTTTTTCCCGCTCCTCTTAGCATGATAAAGAAGATTCAAAGAGAGTGAGGTGCCAGCTCCTTTCATTCAGTCAGTAGCTTCAAACATTTCTGGTATATGAATAACATGTTTTTCAATGGCAAAAATCAATGAATATTGTAAATGCACAAACAGTAATTTCTCCGCATTGCAAGGTGCAATTCTGAAATTTTTTGATTTTTCCTGCTCCTCTTAGCATGATAAAGAAGATTCAAAGAGAGTGAGATGCCAGCTCCTTTCATTCAGTCAGTAGCTTCAATCATTTCTGGACGTTTTTCAATGGCAAAAATCAATGAATATTGTAAATGCACAAACAGTAATTTCTCCGCATTGCAAGGTGCAATTCTGAAATTTTTTGCTTTTTCCTGCTCCTCTTAGCATGATAAAGAAGATTCAAAGAGAGTGAGATGCCAGCTCCTTTCATTCAGTCAGTAGCTTCAATCATTTCTGGACGTTTTTCAATGGCAAAAATCACTGAATATTGTAAATGCACAAACAGTAATTTCTCCGCATTGCAAGGTGCAATTCTGAAATTTTTTGCTTTTTCCTGCTCCTCTTAGCATGATAAAGAAGATTCAAAGAGAGTGAGATGCCAGCTCCTTTCATTCAGTCAGTAGCTTCAAACATTTCTGGTATATGAATAACATGATGTTTTTCAATGGCAAAAATCAATGAATATTGTAAATGCACAAACAGTAATTTCTCCGCATTGCAAGGTGCAAGTCTGAAATTTTTTGCTTTTTCCTGCTCCTCTTAGCATGATAAAGAAGATTCAAAGAGAGTGAGATGCCAGTTACTTTCATTCAGTCAGTAGCTTCAATCATTTCTGGACGTTTTTCAATGGTAAAAATCAATGAATATTGTAAATGCACAAACAGTAATTTCTCCACATTGCAAGGTGCAATTCTGAAATTTTTTGCTTTTTCCTGCTCCTCTTAGCATGATAAAGAAGATTCAAAGAGAGTGAGATGCCAGCTCCTTTCATTCAGTCAGTAGCTTCAAACATTTCTGGTATATGAATAACATGATGTTTTTCAATGGCAAAAATCAATGAATATTGTAAATGCACAAACAGTAATTTCTCCGCATTGCAAGGTGCAATTCTGAAATTTTTTGCTTTTTCCTGCTCCTCTTAGCATGATAAAGAAGATTCAAAGAGAGTGAGATGCCAGCTCCTTTCATTCAGTCAGTAGCTTCAATCATTTCTGGATGTTTTTCAATGGCAAAAATCAATGAATATTGTAAATGCACAAACTGTAATTTCTCCGCATTGCAAGCTGCAATTCTGAAATTTTTTGCTTTTTCCTGCTCCTCTTAGCATGATAAAGAAGATTCAAAGAGAGTGAGATGCCAGCTCCTTTCATTCAGTCAGTAGCTTCAATCATTTCTGGACGTTTTTCAATGGCAAAAACCAATGAATATTGTAAATGCACAAACAGTAATTTCTCCGCATTGCAAGGTGCAATTCTGAAATTTTTTGCTTTTTCCTGCTCCTCTTAGCATGATAAAGAAGATTCAAAGAGAGTGAGATGCCAGCACCTTTCATTCAGTCAGTACCTTCAATCATTTCTGGACGTTTTTCAATGGCAAAAATCAATGAATATTGTAAATGCACAAACAGTAATTTCTCCGCATTGCAAGGTGCAATTCTGAAATTTTTTGCTTTTTCCCGCTCCTCTTAGCATGATAAAGAAGATTCAAAGAGAGTGAGGTGCCAGCTCCTTTCATTCAGTCAGTAGCTTCAAACATTTCTGGTATATGAATAACATGTTTTTCAATGGCAAAAATCAATGAATATTGTAAATGCACAAACAGTAATTTCTCCGCATTGCAAGGTGCAATTCTGAAATTTTTTGCTTTTTCCTGCTCCTCTTAGCATGATAAAGAAGATTCAAAGAGAGTGAGATGCCAGCTCCTTTCATTCAGTCAGTAGCTTCAATCATTTCTGGACGTTTTTCAATGGCAAAAATCAATGAATATTGTAAATGCACAAACAGCAATTTCTCCGCATTGCAAGGTGCAATTCTGAAATTTTTTGCTTTTTCCTGCTCCTCTTAGCATGATAAAGAAGATTCAAAGAGAGTGAGATGTCAGCTCCTTTCATTCAGTCAGTAGCTTCAAACATTTCTGGTATATGAATAACATGATGTTTTTCAATGGCAAAAATCAATGAATATTGTAAATGCACAAACAGTAATTTCTCCGCATTGCAAGGTGCAATTCTGAAATTTTTTGCTTTTTCCTGCTCCTCTTAGCATGATAAAGAAGATTCAAAGAGAGTGAGATGCCAGCTCCTTTCATTCAGTCAGTAGCTTCAATCATTTCTGGATGTTTTTCAATGGCAAAAATCAATGAATATTGTAAATGCACAAACAGTAATTTCTCCGCATTGCAAGGTGCAATTCTGAAATTTTTTACTTTTTCCTGCTCCTCTTAGCATGATAAAGAAGATTCAAAGAGAGTGAGATGCCAGCTCCTTTCATTCAGTCAGTAGCTTCAATCATTTCTGGTATATGAATAACATGATGTTTTTCAATGGCAAAAATCAATGAATATTGTAAATGCACAAACAGTAATTTCTCCGCATTGCAAGGTGCAATTCTGAAATTTTTTGCTTTTTCCTGCTCCTCTTAGCATGATAAAGAAGATTCAAAGAGAGTGAGATGCCAGCTCCTTTCATTCAGTCAGTAGCTTCAATCATTTCTGGACGTTTTTCAATGGCAAAAACCAATGAATATTGTAAATGCACAAACAGTAATTTCTCCGCATTGCAAGGTGCAATTCTGAAATTTTTTGCTTTTTCCTGCTCCTCTTAGCATGATAAAGAAGATTCAAAGAGAGTGAGATGCCAGCTCCTTTCATTCAGTCAGTACCTTCAATCATTTCTGGACGTTTTTCAATGGCAAAAATCAATGAATATTGTAAATGCACAAACAGTAATTTCTCCGCATTGCAAGGTGCAATTCTGAAATTTTTTGCTTTTTCCCGCTCCTCTTAGCATGATAAAGAAGATTCAAAGAGAGTGAGGTGCCAGCTCCTTTCATTCAGTCAGTAGCTTCAAACATTTCTGGTATATGAATAACATGTTTTTCAATGGCAAAAATCAATGAATATTGTAAATGCACAAACAGTAATTTCTCCGCATTGCAAGGTGCAATTCTGAAATTTTTTGCTTTTTCCTGCTCCTCTTAGCATGATAAAGAAGATTCAAAGAGAGTGAGATGCCAGCTCCTTTCATTCAGTCAGTAGCTTCAATCATTTCTGGACGTTTTTCAATGGCAAAAATCAATGAATATTGTAAATGCACAAACAGTAATTTCTCCGCATTGCAAGGTGCAATTCTGAAATTTTTTGCTTTTTCCTGCTCCTCTTAGCATGATAAAGAAGATTCAAAGAGAGTGAGATGTCAGCTCCTTTCATTCAGTCAGTAGCTTCAAACATTTCTGGTATATGAATAACATGATGTTTTTCAATGGCAAAAATCAATGAATATTGTAAATGCACAAACAGTAATTTCTCCGCATTGCAAGGTGCAATTCTGAAATTTTTTGCTTTTTCCTGCTCCTCTTAGCATGATAAAGAAGATTCAAAGAGAGTGAGATGCCAGCTCCTTTCGTTCAGTCAGTAGCTTCAATCATTTCTGGACGTTTTTCAATGGCAAAAACCAATGAATATTGTAAATGCACAAACAGTAATTTCTCCGCATTGCAAGGTGCAATTCTGAAATTTTTTGCTTTTTCCTGCTCCTCTTAGCATGATAAAGAAGATTCAAAGAGAGTGAGATGCCAGCTCCTTTCATTCAGTCAGTACCTTCAATCATTTCTGGACGTTTTTCAATGGCAAAAATCAATGAATATTGTAAATGCACAAACTAATTTCTCCGCATTGCAAGGTGCAATTCTGAAATTTTTTGCTTTTTCCCGCTCCTCTTAGCATGATAAAGAAGATTCAAAGAGAGTGAGGTGCCAGCTCCTTTCATTCAGTCAGTAGCTTCAAACATTTCTGGTATATGAATAACATGTTTTTCAATGGCAAAAATCAATGAATATTGTAAATGCACAAACAGTAATTTCTCCGCATTGCAAGGTGCAATTCTGAAATTTTTTGCTTTTTCCTGCTCCTCTTAGCATGATAAAGAAGATTCAAAGAGAGTGAGATGCCAGCTCCTTTCATTCAGTCAGTAGCTTCAATCATTTCTGGACGTTTTTCAATGGCAAAAATCAATGAATATTGTAAATGCACAAACAGTAATTTCTCCGCATTGCAAGGTGCAATTCTGAAATTTTTTGCTTTTTCCTGCTCCTCTTAGCATGATAAAGAAGATTCAAAGAGAGTGAGATGTCAGCTCCTTTCATTCAGTCAGTAGCTTCAAACATTTCTGGTATATGAATAACATGATGTTTTTCAATGGCAAAAATCAATGAATATTGTAAATGCACAAACAGTAATTTCTCCGCATTGCAAGGTGCAATTCTGAAATTTTTTGCTTTTTCCTGCTCCTCTTAGCATGATAAAGAAGATTCAAAGAGAGTGAGATGCCAGCTCCTTTCATTCAGTCAGTAGCTTCAATCATTTCTGGATGTTTTTCAATGGCAAAAATCAATGAATATTGTAAATGCACAAACAGTAATTTCTCCGCATTGCAAGGTGCAATTCTGAAATTTTTTGCTTTTTCCTGCTCCTCTTAGCATGATAAAGAAGATTCAAAGAGAGTGAGATGCCAGCTCCTTTCATTCAGTCAGTAGCTTCAATCATTTCTGGACGTTTTTCAATGGCAAAAATCAATGAATATTGTAAATGCACAAACAGTAATTTCTCCGCATTGCAAGGTGCAATTCTGAAATTTTTTGCTTTTTCCTGCTCCTCTTAGCATGATAAAGAAGATTCAAAGAGAGTGAGATGTCAGCTCCTTTCATTCAGTCAGTAGCTTCAAACATTTCTGGTATATGAATAACATGATGTTTTTCAATGGCAAAAATCAATGAATATTGTAAATGCACAAACAGTAATTTCTCCGCATTGCAAGGTGCAATTCTGAAATTTTTTGCTTTTTCCTGCTCCTCTTAGCATGATAAAGAAGATTCAAAGAGAGTGAGATGCCAGCTCCTTTCATTCAGTCAGTAGCTTCAATCATTTCTGGATGTTTTTCAATGGCAAAAATCAATGAATATTGTAAATGCACAAACAGTAATTTCTCCGCATTGCAAGGTGCAATTCTGAAATTTTTTGCTTTTTCCTGCTCCTCTTAGCATGATATAGAACATTCAAAGAGAGTGAGATGCCAGCTCCTTTCGTTCAGTCAGTAGCTTCAATCATTTCTGGACGTTTTTCAATGGCAAAAATCATTGAATATTATAAATGCACAAACAGTAATTTCTCCGCATTGCAAGGTGCAATTCTGAAATTTTTTACTTTTTCCTGCTCCTCTTAGCATGATAAAGAAGATTCAAAGAGAGTGAGATGCCAGCTCCTTTCATTCAGTCAGTAGCTTCAATCATTTCTGGTATATGAATAACATGATGTTTTTCAATGGCAAAAATCAATGAATATTGTAAATGCACAAACAGTAATTTCTCCGCATTGCAAGGTGCAATTCTGAAATTTTTTGCTTTTTCCTGCTCCTCTTAGCATGATAAAGAAGATTCAAAGAGAGTGAGATGCCAGCTCCTTTCATTCAGTCAGTAGCTTCAAACATTTCTGGTATATGAATAACATGATGTTTTTCAATGGCAAAAATCAATGAATATTGTAAATGCACAAACAGTAATTTCTCCGCATTGCAAGGTGCAAGTCTGAAATTTTTTGCTTTTTCCTGCTCCTCTTAGCATGATAAAGAAGATTCAAAGAGAGTGAGATGCCAGCTACTTTCATTCAGTCAGTAGCTTCAATCATTTCTGGACGTTTTTCAATGGTAAAAATCAATGAATATTGTAAATGCACAAACAGTAATTTCTCCACATTGCAAGGTGCAATTCTGAAATTTTTTGCTTTTTCCTGCTCCTCTTAGCATGATAAAGAAGATTCAAAGAGAGTGAGATGCCAGCTCCTTTCATTCAGTCAGTAGCTTCAAACATTTCTGGTATATGAATAACATGATGTTTTTCAATGGCAAAAATCAATGAATATTGTAAATGCACAAACAGTAATTTCTCCGCATTGCAAGGTGCAATTCTGAAATTTTTTGCTTTTTCCTGCTCCTCTTAGCATGATAAAGAAGATTCAAAGAGAGTGAGATGCCAGCTCCTTTCATTCAGTCAGTAGCTTCAAACATTTCTGGTATATGAATAACATGATGTTTTTCAATGGCAAAAATCAATGAATATTGTAAATGCACAAACAGTAATTTCTCCGCATTGCAAGGTGCAAGTCTGAAATTTTTTGCTTTTTCCTGCTCCTCTTAGCATGATAAAGAAGATTCAAAGAGAGTGAGATGCCAGCTACTTTCATTCAGTCAGTAGCTTCAATCATTTCTGGACGTTTTTCAATGGTAAAAATCAATGAATATTGTAAATGCACAAACAGTAATTTCTCCGCATTGCAAGGTGCAATTCTGAAATTTTTTGCTTTTTCCTGCTCCTCTTAGCATGATAAAGAAGATTCAAAGAGAGTGAGATGCCAGCTCCTTTCATTCAGTCAGTAGCTTCAATCATTTCTGGACGTTTTTCAATGGCAAAAACCAATGAATATTGTAAATGCACAAACAGTAATTTCTCCGCATTGCAAGGTGCAATTCTGAAATTTTTTGCTTTTTCCTGCTCCTCTTAGCATGATAAAGAAGATTCAAAGAGAGTGAGATGCCAGCTCCTTTCATTCAGTCAGTACCTTCAATCATTTCTGGACGTTTTTCAATGGCAAAAATCAATGAATATTGTAAATGCACAAACAGTAATTTCTCCGCATTGCAAGGTGCAATTCTGAAATTTTTTGCTTTTTCCTGCTCCTCTTAGCATGATAAAGAAGATTCAAAGAGAGTGAGATGCCAGCTCCTTTCATTCAGTCAGTAGCTTCAAACATTTCTGGTATATGAATAACATGATGTTTTTCAATGGCAAAAATCAATGAATATTGTAAATGCACAAACAGTAATTTCTCCGCATTGCAAGGTGCAATTCTGAAATTTTTTGCTTTTTCCTGCTCCTCTTAGCATGATAAAGAAGATTCAAAGAGAGTGAGATGCCAGCTCCTTTCATTCAGTCAGTAGCTTCAATCATTTCTGGATGTTTTTCAATGGCAAAAATCAATGAATATTGTAAATGCACAAACAGTAATTTCTCCGCATTGCAAGGTGCAATTCTGAAATTTTTTGCTTTTTCCTGCTCCTCTTAGCATGATAAAGAAGATTCAAAGAGAGTGAGATGCCAGCTCCTTTCATTCAGTCAGTAGCTTCAAACATTTCTGGTATATGAATAACATGATGTTTTTCAATGGCAAAAATAAATGAATATTGTAAATGCACAAACAGTAATTTCTCCGCATTGCAAGGTGCAAGTCTGAAATTTTTTGCTTTTTCCTGCTCCTCTTAGCATGATAAAGAAGATTCAAAGAGAGTGAGATGCCAGCTACTTTCATTCAGTCAGTAGCTTCAATCATTTCTGGACGTTTTTCAATGGTAAAAATCAATGAATATTGTAAATGCACAAACAGTAATTTCTCCACATTGCAAGGTGCAATTCTGAAATTTTTTGCTTTTTCCTGCTCCTCTTAGCATGATAAAGAAGATTCAAAGAGGGTGAGATGCCAGCTCCTTTCATTCAGTCAGTAGCTTCAAACATTTCTGGTATATGAATAACATGATGTTTTTCAATGGCAAAAATCAATGAATATTGTAAATGCACAAACAGTAATTTCTCCGCATTGCAAGGTGCAATTCTGAAATTTTTTGCTTTTTCCTGCTCCTCTTAGCATGATAAAGAAGATTCAAAGAGAGTGAGATGCCAGCTCCTTTCATTCAGTCAGTAGCTTCAATCATTTCTGGATGTTTTTCAATGGCAAAAATCAATGAATATTGTAAATGCACAAACTGTAATTTCTCCGCATTGCAAGGTGCAATTCTGAAATTTTTTGCTTTTTCCTGCTCCTCTTAGCATGGTAAAGAAGATTCAAAGAGAGTGAGATGCCAGCTCCTTTCATTCAGTCAGTAGCTTCAATCATTTCTGGATGTTTTTCAGTGGCAAAAATCAATGAATATTGTAAATGCACAAACAGTAATTTCTCCGCATTGCAAGGTGCAATTCTGAAATTTTTTGCTTTTTCCTGCTCCTCTTAGCATGATAAAGAAGATTCAAAGAGAGTGAGATGCCAGCTCCTTTCATTCAGTCAGTACCTTCAATCATTTCTGGATGTTTTTCAATGGCAAAAATCAATGAATATTGTAAATGCACAAACAGTAATTTCTCCGCATTGCAAGGTGCAATTCTGAAATTTTTTGCTTTTTCCCGCTCCTCTTAGCATGATAAAGAAGATTCAAAGAGAGTGAGGTGCCAGCTCCTTTCATTCAGTCAGTAGCTTCAAACATTTCTGGTATATGAATAACATGTTTTTCAATGGCAAAAATCAATGAATATTGTAAATGCACAAACAGTAATTTCTCCGCATTGCAAGGTGCAATTCTGAAATTTTTTGATTTTTCCTGCTCCTCTTAGCATGATAAAGAAGATTCAAAGAGAGTGAGATGCCAGCTCCTTTCATTCAGTCAGTACCTTCAATCATTTCTGGACGTTTTTCAATGGCAAAAATCAATGAATATTGTAAATGCACAAACAGTAATTTCTCCGCATTGCAAGGTGCAATTCTGAAATTTTTTGCTTTTTCCTGCTCCTCTTAGCATGATAAAGAAGATTCAAAGAGAGTGAGATGCCAGCTCCTTTCATTCAGTCAGTAGCTTCAAACATTTCTGGTATATGAATAACATGATGTTTTTCAATGGCAAAAATCAATGAATATTGTAAATGCACAAACAGTAATTTCTCCGCATTGCAAGGTGCAATTCTGAAATTTTTTGCTTTTTCCTGCTCCTCTTAGCATGATAAAGAAGATTCAAAGAGAGTGAGATGCCAGCTCCTTTCATTCAGTCAGTAGCTTCAATCATTTCTGGATGTTTTTCAATGGCAAAAATCAATGAATATTGTAAATGCACAAACAGTAATTTCTCCGCATTGCAAGGTGCAATTCTGAAATTTTTTGCTTTTTCCTGCTCCTCTTAGCATGATAAAGAAGATTCAAAGAGAGTGAGATGTCAGCTCCTTTCATTCAGTCAGTAGCTTCAAACATTTCTGGTATATGAATAACATGATGTTTTTCAATGGCAAAAATCAATGAATATTGTAAATGCACAAACAGTAATTTCTCCGCATTGCAAGGTGCAATTCTGAAATTTTTTGCTTTTTCCTGCTCCTCTTAGCATGATAAAGAAGATTCAAAGAGAGTGAGATGCCAGCTCCTTTCATTCAGTCAGTAGCTTCAATCATTTCTGGATGTTTTTCAATGGCAAAAATCAATGAATATTGTAAATGCACAAACAGTAATTTCTCCGCATTGCAAGGTGCAATTCTGAAATTTTTTGCTTTTTCCTGCTCCTCTTAGCATGATAAAGAAGATTCAAAGAGAGTGAGATGCCAGCTCCTTTCATTCAGTCAGTAGCTTCAAACATTTCTGGTATATGAATAACATGATGTTTTTCAATGGCAAAAATAAATGAATATTGTAAATGCACAAACAGTAATTTCTCCGCATTGCAAGGTGCAAGTCTGAAATTTTTTGCTTTTTCCTGCTCCTCTTAGCATGATAAAGAAGATTCAAAGAGAGTGAGATGCCAGCTACTTTCATTCAGTCAGTAGCTTCAATCATTTCTGGACGTTTTTCAATGGTAAAAATCAATGAATATTGTAAATGCACAAACAGTAATTTCTCCACATTGCAAGGTGCAATTCTGAAATTTTTTGCTTTTTCCTGCTCCTCTTAGCATGATAAAGAAGATTCAAAGAGGGTGAGATGCCAGCTCCTTTCATTCAGTCAGTAGCTTCAAACATTTCTGGTATATGAATAACATGATGTTTTTCAATGGCAAAAATCAATGAATATTGTAAATGCACAAACAGTAATTTCTCCGCATTGCAAGGTGCAATTCTGAAATTTTTTGCTTTTTCCTGCTCCTCTTAGCATGATAAAGAAGATTCAAAGAGAGTGAGATGCCAGCTCCTTTCATTCAGTCAGTAGCTTCAATCATTTCTGGATGTTTTTCAATGGCAAAAATCAATGAATATTGTAAATGCACAAACTGTAATTTCTCCGCATTGCAAGGTGCAATTCTGAAATTTTTTGCTTTTTCCTGCTCCTCTTAGCATGGTAAAGAAGATTCAAAGAGAGTGAGATGCCAGCTCCTTTCATTCAGTCAGTAGCTTCAATCATTTCTGGATGTTTTTCAGTGGCAAAAATCAATGAATATTGTAAATGCACAAACAGTAATTTCTCCGCATTGCAAGGTGCAATTCTGAAATTTTTTGCTTTTTCCTGCTCCTCTTAGCATGATAAAGAAGATTCAAAGAGAGTGAGATGCCAGCTCCTTTCATTCAGTCAGTACCTTCAATCATTTCTGGATGTTTTTCAATGGCAAAAATCAATGAATATTGTAAATGCACAAACAGTAATTTCTCCGCATTGCAAGGTGCAATTCTGAAATTTTTTGCTTTTTCCCGCTCCTCTTAGCATGATAAAGAAGATTCAAAGAGAGTGAGGTGCCAGCTCCTTTCATTCAGTCAGTAGCTTCAAACATTTCTGGTATATGAATAACATGTTTTTCAATGGCAAAAATCAATGAATATTGTAAATGCACAAACAGTAATTTCTCCGCATTGCAAGGTGCAATTCTGAAATTTTTTGATTTTTCCTGCTCCTCTTAGCATGATAAAGAAGATTCAAAGAGAGTGAGATGCCAGCTCCTTTCATTCAGTCAGTAGCTTCAATCATTTCTGGACGTTTTTCAATGGCAAAAATCAATGAATATTGTAAATGCACAAACAGTAATTTCTCCGCATTGCAAGGTGCAATTCTGAAATTTTTTGCTTTTTCCTGCTCCTCTTAGCATGATAAAGAAGATTCAAAGAGAGTGAGATGCCAGCTCCTTTCATTCAGTCAGTAGCTTCAATCATTTCTGGACGTTTTTCAATGGCAAAAATCAATGAATATTGTAAATGCACAAACAGTAATTTCTCCGCATTGCAAGGTGCAATTCTGAAATTTTTTGCTTTTTCCTGCTCCTCTTAGCATGATAAAGAAGATTCAAAGAGAGTGAGATGCCAGCTCCTTTCATTCAGTCAGTAGCTTCAAACATTTCTGGTATATGAATAACATGATGTTTTTCAATGGCAAAAATCAATGAATATTGTAAATGCACAAACAGTAATTTCTCCGCATTGCAAGGTGCAAGTCTGAAATTTTTTGCTTTTTCCTGCTCCTCTTAGCATGATAAAGAAGATTCAAAGAGAGTGAGATGCCAGTTACTTTCATTCAGTCAGTAGCTTCAATCATTTCTGGACGTTTTTCAATGGTAAAAATCAATGAATATTGTAAATGCACAAACAGTAATTTCTCCACATTGCAAGGTGCAATTCTGAAATTTTTTGCTTTTTCCTGCTCCTCTTAGCATGATAAAGAAGATTCAAAGAGAGTGAGATGCCAGCTCCTTTCATTCAGTCAGTAGCTTCAAACATTTCTGGTATATGAATAACATGATGTTTTTCAATGGCAAAAATCAATGAATATTGTAAATGCACAAACAGTAATTTCTCCGCATTGCAAGGTGCAATTCTGAAATTTTTTGCTTTTTCCTGCTCCTCTTAGCATGATAAAGAAGATTCAAAGAGAGTGAGATGCCAGCTCCTTTCATTCAGTCAGTAGCTTCAATCATTTCTGGATGTTTTTCAATGGCAAAAATCAATGAATATTGTAAATGCACAAACTGTAATTTCTCCGCATTGCAAGGTGCAATTCTGAAATTTTTTGCTTTTTCCTGCTCCTCTTAGCATGATAAAGAAGATTCAAAGAGAGTGAGATGCCAGCTCCTTTCATTCAGTCAGTAGCTTCAATCATTTCTGGACGTTTTTCAATGGCAAAAA
This sequence comes from Phyllobates terribilis, assembly GCF_046119375.1. Lineage (NCBI taxonomy): Eukaryota > Metazoa > Chordata > Amphibia > Anura > Dendrobatidae > Phyllobates > Phyllobates terribilis. Next base: position 99,160 of record NW_027364190.1, read on the forward strand.
CCAATGAATATTGTAAATGCACAAACAGTAATTTCTCCGCATTGCAAGGTGCAATTCTGAAATTTTTTGCTTTTTCCTGCTCCTCTTAGCATGATAAAGAAGATTCAAAGAGAGTGAGATGCCAGCTCCTTTCATTCAGTCAGTACCTTCAATCATTTCTGGACGTTTTTCAATGGCAAAAATCAATGAATATTGTAAATGCACAAACAGTAATTTCTCCGCATTGCAAGGTGCAATTCTGAAATTTTTTGCTTTTTCCTGCTCCTCTTAGCATGATAAAGAAGATTCAAAGAGAGTTAGATGCCAGCTCCTTTCATTCAGTCAGTAGCTTCAATCATTTCTGGACGTTTTTCAATGGCAAAAATCAATGAATATTGTAAATGCACAAACAGCAATTTCTCCGCATTGCAAGGTGCAATTCTGAAATTTTTTGCTTTTTCCTGCTCCTCTTAGCATGATAAAGAAGATTCAAAGAGAGTGAGATGTCAGCTCCTTTCATTCAGTCAGTAGCTTCAAACATTTCTGGTATATGAATAACATGATGTTTTTCAATGGCAAAAATCAATGAATATTGTAAATGCACAAACAGTAATTTCTCCGCATTGCAAGGTGCAATTCTGAAATTTTTTGCTTTTTCCTGCTCCTCTTAGCATGATAAAGAAGATTCAAAGAGAGTGAGATGCCAGCTCCTTTCATTCAGTCAGTAGCTTCAATCATTTCTGGATGTTTTTCAATGGCAAAAATCAATGAATATTGTAAATGCACAAACAGTAATTTCTCCGCATTGCAAGGTGCAATTCTGAAATTTTTTGCTTTTTCCTGCTCCTCTTAGCATGATAAAGAAGATTCAAAGAGAGTGAGATGCCAGCTCTTCGTTCAGTCAGTAGCTTCAATCATTTCCGGACGTTTTTCAATGGCAAAAATCATTGAATATTATAAATGCACAAACAGTAATTTCTCCGCATTGCAAGGTGCAATTCTGAAATTTTTTACTTTTTCCTGCTCCTCTTAGCATGATAAAGAAGATTCAAAGAGAGTGAGATGCCAGCTCCTTTCATTCAGTCAGTAGCTTCAATCATTTCTGGTATATGAATAACATGATGTTTTTCAATGGCAAAAATCAATGAATATTGTAAATGCACAAACAGTAATTTCTCCGCATTGCAAGGTGCAATTCTGAAATTTTTTGCTTTTTCCTGCTCCTCTTAGCATGATAAAGAAGATTCAAAGAGAGTGAGATGCCAGCTCCTTTCATTCAGTCAGTAGCTTCAATCATTTCTGGATGTTTTTCAATGGCAAAAATCAATGAATATTGTAAATGCACAAACAGTAATTTCTCCGCATTGCAAGGTGCAATTCTGAAATTTTTTGCTTTTTCCTGCTCCTCTTAGCATGATAAAGAAGATTCAAAGAGAGTGAGATGCCAGCTCCTTTCGTTCAGTCAGTAGCTTCAATCATTTCTGGACGTTTTTCAATGGCAAAAATCATTGAATATTATAAATGCACAAACAGTAATTTCTCCGCATTGCAAGGTGCAATTCTGAAATTTTTTACTTTTTCCTGCTCCTCTTAGCATGATAAAGAAGATTCAAAGAGAGTGAGATGCCAGCTCCTTTCATTCAGTCAGTAGCTTCAATCATTTCTGGTATATGAATAACATGATGTTTTTCAATGGCAAAAATCAATGAATATTGTAAATGCACAAACAGTAATTTCTCCGCATTGCAAGGTGCAATTCTGAAATTTTTTGCTTTTTCCTGCTCCTCTTAGCATGATAAAGAAGATTCAAAGAGAGTGAGATGCCAGCTCCTTTCATTCAGTCAGTAGCTTCAAACATTTCTGGTATATGAATAACATGATGTTTTTCAATGGCAAAAATCAATGAATATTGTAAATGCACAAACAGTAATTTCTCCGCATTGCAAGGTGCAAGTCTGAAATTTTTTGCTTTTTCCTGCTCCTCTTAGCATGATAAAGAAGATTCAAAGAGAGTGAGATGCCAGCTACTTTCATTCAGTCAGTAGCTTCAATCATTTCTGGACGTTTTTCAATGGTAAAAATCAATGAATATTGTAAATGCACAAACAGTAATTTCTCCACATTGCAAGGTGCAATTCTGAAATTTTTTGCTTTTTCCTGCTCCTCTTAGCATGATAAAGAAGATTCACAGAGAGTGAGATGCCAGCTCCTTTCATTCAGTCAGTAGCTTCAAACATTTCTGGTATATGAATAACATGATGTTTTTCAATGGCAAAAATCAATGAATATTGTAAATGCACAAACAGTAATTTCTCCGCATTGCAAGGTGCAATTCTGAAATTTTTTGCTTTTTCCTGCTCCTCTTAGCATGATAAAGAAGATTCAAAGAGAGTGAGATGCCAGCTCCTTTCATTCAGTCAGTAGCTTCAAACATTTCTGGTATATGAATAACATGATGTTTTTCAATGGCAAAAATCAATGAATATTGTAAATGCACAAACAGTAATTTCTCCGCATTGCAAGGTGCAAGTCTGAAATTTTTTGCTTTTTCCTGCTCCTCTTAGCATGATAAAGAAGATTCAAAGAGAGTGAGATGCCAGCTACTTTCATTCAGTCAGTAGCTTCAATCATTTCTGGACGTTTTTCAATGGTAAAAATCAATGAATATTGTAAATGCACAAACAGTAATTTCTCCACATTGCAAGGTGCAATTCTGAAATTTTTTGCTTTTTCCTGCTCCTCTTAGCATGATAAAGAAGATTCAAAGAGAGTGAGATGCCAGCTCCTTTCATTCAGTCAGTAGCTTCAAACATTTCTGGTATATGAATAACATGATGTTTTTCAATGGCAAAAATCAATGAATATTGTAAATGCACAAACAGTAATTTCTCCGCATTGCAAGGTGCAATTCTGAAATTTTTTGCTTTTTCCTGCTCCTCTTAGCATGATAAAGAAGATTCAAAGAGAGTGAGATGCCAGCTCCTTTCATTCAGTCAGTAGCTTCAATCATTTCTGGATGTTTTTCAATGGCAAAAATCAATGAATATTGTAAATGCACAAACTGTAATTTCTCCGCATTGCAAGGTGCAATTCTGAAATTTTTTGCTTTTTCCTGCTCCTCTTAGCATGATAAAGAAGATTCAAAGAGAGTGAGATGCCAGCTCCTTTCATTCAGTCAGTAGCTTCAATCATTTCTGGACGTTTTTCAATGGCAAAAACCAATGAATATTGTAAATGCACAAACAGTAATTTCTCCGCATTGCAAGGTGCAATTCTGAAATTTTTTGCTTTTTCCTGCTCCTCTTAGCATGATAAAGAAGATTCAAAGAGAGTGAGATGCCAGCTCCTTTCATTCAGTCAGTACCTTCAATCATTTCTGGACGTTTTTCAATGGCAAAAATCAATGAATATTGTAAATGCACAAACAGTAATTTCTCCGCATTGCAAGGTGCAATTCTGAAATTTTTTGCTTTTTCCTGCTCCTCTTAGCATGATAAAGAAGATTCAAAGAGAGTGAGATGCCAGCTCCTTTCATTCAGTCAGTAGCTTCAAACATTTCTGGTATATGAATAACATGATGTTTTTCAATGGCAAAAATCAATGAATATTGTAAATGCACAAACAGTAATTTCTCCGCATTGCAAGGTGCAATTCTGAAATTTTTTGCTTTTTCCTGCTCCTCTTAGCATGATAAAGAAGATTCAAAGAGAGTGAGATGCCAGCTCCTTTCATTCAGTCAGTAGCTTCAATCATTTCTGGATGTTTTTCATTGGCAAAAATCAATGAATATTGTAAATGCACAAACAGTAATTTCTCCGCATTGCAAGGTGCAATTCTGAAATTTTTTGCTTTTTCCTGCTCTTCTTAGCATGATAAAGAAGATTCAAAGAGAGTGAGATGTCAGCTCCTTTCATTCAGTCAGTAGCTTCAAACATTTCTGGTATATGAATAACATGATGTTTTTCAATGGCAAAAATCAATGAATATTGTAAATGCACAAACAGTAATTTCTCCGCATTGCAAGGTGCAATTCTGAAATTTTTTGCTTTTTCCTGCTCCTCTTAGCATGATAAAGAAGATTCAAAGAGAGTGAGATGCCAGCTCCTTTCGTTCAGTCAGTAGCTTCAATCATTTCAGGACGTTTTTCAATGGCAAAAATCATTGAATATTATAAATGCACAAACAGTAATTTCTCCGCATTGCAAGGTGCAATTCTGAAATTTTTTTTACTTTTTCCTGCTCCTCTTAGCATGATAAAGAAGATTCAAAGAGAGTGAGATGCCAGCTCCTTTCATTCAGTCAGTAGCTTCAATCATTTCTGGTATATGAATAACATGATGTTTTTCAATGGCAAAAATCAATGAATATTGTAAATGCACAAACAGTAATTTCTCCGCATTGCAAGGTGCAAGTCTGAAATTTTTTGCTTTTTCCTGCTCCTCTTAGCATGATAAAGAAGATTCAAAGAGAGTGAGATGCCAGCTACTTTCATTCAGTCAGTAGCTTCAATCATTTCTGGACGTTTTTCAATGGTAAAAATCAATGAATATTGTAAATGCACAAACAGTAATTTCTCCACATTGCAAGGTGCAATTCTGAAATTTTTTGCTTTTTCCTGCTCCTCTTAGCATGATAAAGAAGATTCAAAGAGAGTGAGATGCCAGCTCCTTTCATTCAGTCAGTAGCTTCAAACATTTCTGGTATATGAATAACATGATGTTTTTCAATGGCAAAAATCAATGAATATTGTAAATGCACAAACAGTAATTTCTCCGCATTGCAAGGTGCAATTCTGAAATTTTTTGCTTTTTCCTGCTACTCTTAGCATGATAAAGAAGATTCAAAGAGAGTGAGGTGCCAGCTCCTTTCATTCAGTCAGTAGCTTCAAACATTTCTGGTATATGAATAACATGTTTTTCAATGGCAAAAATCAATGAATATTGTAAATGCACAAACAGTAATTTCTCCGCATTGCAAGGTGCAATTCTGAAATTTTTTGCTTTTTCCTGCTCCTCTTAGCATGATAAAGAAGATTCAAAGAGAGTGAGATGCCAGCTCCTTTCATTCAGTCAGTAGCTTCAATCATTTCTGGACGTTTTTCAATGGCAAAAATCAATGAATATTGTAAATGCACAAACAGTAATTTCTCCGCATTGCAAGGTGCAATTCTGAAATTTTTTGCTTTTTCCTGCTCCTCTTAGCATGATAAAGAAGATTCAAAGAGAGTGAGATGTCAGCTCCTTTCATTCAGTCAGTAGCTTCAAACATTTCTGGTATATGAATAACATGATGTTTTTCAATGGCAAAAATCAATGAATATTGTAAATGCACAAACAGTAATTTCTCCGCATTGCAAGGTGCAATTCTGAAATTTTTTGCTTTTTCCTGCTCCTCTTAGCATGATAAAGAAGATTCAAAGAGAGTGAGATGCCAGCTCCTTTCATTCAGTCAGTAGCTTCAATCATTTCTGGATGTTTTTCAATGGCAAAAATCAATGAATATTGTAAATGCACAAACAGTAATTTCTCCGCATTGCAAGGTGCAATTCTGAAATTTTTTGCTTTTTCCCGCTCCTCTTAGCATGATAAAGAAGATTCAAAGAGAGTGGGGTGCCAGCTCCTTTCATTCAGTCAGTAGCTTCAAACATTTCTGGTATATGAATAACATGATGTTTTTCAATGGCAAAAATCAATGAATATTGTAAATGCACAAACAGTAATTTCTCCGCATTGCAAGGTGCAATTCTGAAATTTTTTGCTTTTTCCTGCTCCTCTTAGCATGATAAAGAAGATTCAAAGAGAGTGAGATGCCAGCTCCTTTCATTCAGTCAGTAGCTTCAATCATTTCTGGATGTTTTTCAATGGCAAAAATCAATGAATATTGTAAATGCACAAACAGTAATTTCTCCGCATTGCAAGGTGCAATTCTGAAATTTTTTGCTTTTTCCTGCTCCTCAGCATGATAAAGAAGATTCAAAGAGAGTGAGATGCCAGCTCCTTTCGTTCAGTCAGTAGCTTCAATCATTTCTGGACGTTTTTCAATGGCAAAAATCATTGAATATTATAAATGCACAAACAGTAATTTCTCCGCATTGCAAGGTGCAATTCTGAAATTTTTTACTTTTTCCTGCTCCTCTTAGCATGATAAAGAAGATTCAAAGAGAGTGAGATGCCAGCTCCTTTCATTCAGTCAGTAGCTTCAATCATTTCTGGTATATGAATAACATGATGTTTTTCAATGGCAAAAATCAATGAATATTGTAAATGCACAAACAGTAATTTCTCCGCATTGCAAGGTGCAATTCTGAAATTTTTTGCTTTTTCCTGCTCCTCTTAGCATGATAAAGAAGATTCAAAGAGAGTGAGATGCCAGCTCCTTTCATTCAGTCAGTAGCTTCAAACATTTCTGGTATATGAATAACATGATGTTTTTCAATGGCAAAAATCAATGAATATTGTAAATGCACAAACAGTAATTTCTCCGCATTGCAAGGTGCAATTCTGAAATTTTTTGCTTTTTCCTGCTACTCTTAGCATGATAAAGAAGATTCAAAGAGAGTGAGGTGCCAGCTCCTTTCATTCAGTCAGTAGCTTCAAACATTTCTGGTATATGAATAACATGTTTTTCAATGGCAAAAATCAATGAATATTGTAAATGCACAAACAGTAATTTCTCCGCATTGCAAGGTGCAATTCTGAAATTTTTTGCTTTTTCCTGCTCCTCTTAGCATGATAAAGAAGATTCAAAGAGAGTGAGATGCCAGCTCCTTTCATTCAGTCAGTAGCTTCAATCATTTCTGGACGTTTTTCAATGGCAAAAATCAATGAATATTGTAAATGCACAAACAGTAATTTCTCCGCATTGCAAGGTGCAATTCTGAAATTTTTTGCTTTTTCCTGCTCCTCTTAGCATGATAAAGAAGATTCAAAGAGAGTGAGATGTCAGCTCCTTTCATTCAGTCAGTAGCTTCAAACATTTCTGGTATATGAATAACATGATGTTTTTCAATGGCAAAAATCAATGAATATTGTAAATGCACAAACAGTAATTTCTCCGCATTGCAAGGTGCAATTCTGAAATTTTTTGCTTTTTCCTGCTCCTCTTAGCATGATAAAGAAGATTCAAAGAGAGTGAGATGCCAGCTCCTTTCATTCAGTCAGTAGCTTCAATCATTTCTGGATGTTTTTCAATGGCAAAAATCAATGAATATTGTAAATGCACAAACAGTAATTTCTCCGCATTGCAAGGTGCAATTCTGAAATTTTTTGCTTTTTCCCGCTCCTCTTAGCATGATAAAGAAGATTCAAAGAGAGTGGGGTGCCAGCTCCTTTCATTCAGTCAGTAGCTTCAAACATTTCTGGTATATGAATAACATGATGTTTTTCAATGGCAAAAATCAATGAATATTGTAAATGCACAAACAGTAATTTCTCCGCATTGCAAGGTGCAATTCTGAAATTTTTTGCTTTTTCCTGCTCCTCTTAGCATGATAAAGAAGATTCAAAGAGAGTGAGATGCCAGCTCCTTTCATTCAGTCAGTAGCTTCAATCATTTCTGGATGTTTTTCAATGGCAAAAATCAATGAATATTGTAAATGCACAAACAGTAATTTCTCCGCATTGCAAGGTGCAATTCTGAAATTTTTTGCTTTTTCCTGCTCCTCAGCATGATAAAGAAGATTCAAAGAGAGTGAGATGCCAGCTCCTTTCGTTCAGTCAGTAGCTTCAATCATTTCTGGACGTTTTTCAATGGCAAAAATCATTGAATATTATAAATGCACAAACAGTAATTTCTCCGCATTGCAAGGTGCAATTCTGAAATTTTTTACTTTTTCCTGCTCCTCTTAGCATGATAAAGAAGATTCAAAGAGAGTGAGATGCCAGCTCCTTTCATTCAGTCAGTAGCTTCAATCATTTCTGGTATATGAATAACATGATGTTTTTCAATGGCAAAAATCAATGAATATTGTAAATGCACAAACAGTAATTTCTCCGCATTGCAAGGTGCAATTCTGAAATTTTTTGCTTTTTCCTGCTCCTCTTAGCATGATAAAGAAGATTCAAAGAGAGTGAGATGCCAGCTCCTTTCATTCAGTCAGTAGCTTCAAACATTTCTGGTATATGAATAACATGATGTTTTTCAATGGCAAAAATCAATGAATATTGTAAATGCACAAACAGTAATTTCTCCGCATTGCAAGGTGCAAGTCTGAAATTTTTTGCTTTTTCCTGCTCCTCTTAGCATGATAAAGAAGATTCAGAGTGAGATGCCAGCTACTTTCATTCAGTCAGTAGCTTCAATCATTTCTGGACGTTTTTCAATGGTAAAAATCAATGAATATTGTAAATGCACAAACAGTAATTTCTCCACATTGCAAGGTGCAATTCTGAAATTTTTTGCTTTTTCCTGCTCCTCTTAGCATGATAAAGAAGATTCAAAGAGAGTGAGATGCCAGCTCCTTTCATTCAGTCAGTAGCTTCAAACATTTCTGGTATATGAATAACATGATGTTTTTCAATGGCAAAAATCAATGAATATTGTAAATGCACAAACAGTAATTTCTCCGCATTGCAAGGTGCAATTCTGAAATTTTTTGCTTTTTCCTGCTCCTCTTAGCATGATAAAGAAGATTCAAAGAGAGTGAGATGCCAGCTCCTTTCATTCAGTCAGTAGCTTCAAACATTTCTGGTATATGAATAACGATGTTTTTCAATGGCAAAAATCAATGAATATTGTAAATGCACAAACAGTAATTTCTCCGCATTGCAAGGTGCAAGTCTGAAATTTTTTGCTTTTTCCTGCTCCTCTTAGCATGATAAAGAAGATTCAAAGAGAGTGAGATGCCAGCTACTTTCATTCAGTCAGTAGCTTCAATCATTTCTGGACGTTTTTCAATGGTAAAAATCAATGAATATTGTAAATGCACAAACAGTAATTTCTCCACATTGCAAGGTGCAATTCTGAAATTTTTTGCTTTTTCCTGCTCCTCTTAGCATGATAAAGAAGATTCAAAGAGAGTGAGATGCCAGCTCCTTTCATTCAGTCAGTAGCTTCAATCATTTCTGGACGTTTTTCAATGGCAAAAACCAATGAATATTGTAAATGCACAAACAGTAATTTCTCCGCATTGCAAGGTGCAATTCTGAAATTTTTTGCTTTTTCCTGCTCCTCTTAGCATGATAAAGAAGATTCAAAGAGAGTGAGATGCCAGCTCCTTTCATTCAGTCAGTACCTTCAATCATTTCTGGACGTTTTTCAATGGCAAAAATCAATGAATATTGTAAATGCACAAACAGTAATTTCTCCGCATTGCAAGGTGCAATTCTGAAATTTTTTGCTTTTTCCCGCTCCTCTTAGCATGATAAAGAAGATTCAAAGAGAGTGAGGTGCCAGCTCCTTTCATTCAGTCAGTAGCTTCAAACATTTCTGGTATATGAATAACATGTTTTTCAATGGCAAAAATCAATGAATATTGTAAATGCACAAACAGTAATTTCTCCGCATTGCAAGGTGCAATTCTGAAATTTTTTGCTTTTTCCTGCTCCTCTTAGCATGATAAAGAAGATTCAAAGAGAGTGAGATGCCAGCTCCTTTCATTCAGTCAGTAGCTTCAATCATTTCTGGACGTTTTTCAATGGCAAAAATCAATGAATATTGTAAATGCACAAATAGTAATTTCTCCGCATTGCAAGGTGCAATTCTGAAATTTTTTGCTTTTTCCTGCTCCTCTTAGCATGATAAAGAAGATTCAAAGAGAGTGAGATGTCAGCTCCTTTCATTCAGTCAGTAGCTTCAAACATTTCTGGTATATGAATAACATGATGTTTTTCAATGGCAAAAATCAATGAATATTGTAAATGCACAAACAGTAATTTCTCCGCATTGCAAGGTGCAATTCTGAAATTTTTTGCTTTTTCCTGCTCCTTTTAGCATGATAAAGAAGATTCAAAGAGAGTGAGATGCCAGCTCCTTTCATTCAGTCAGTAGCTTCAATCATTTCTGGATGTTTTTCAATGGCAAAAATCAATGAATATTGTAAATGCACAAACAGTAATTTCTCCGCATTGCAAGGTGCAATTCTGAAATTTTTTGCTTTTTCCTGCTCCTCTTAGCATGATAAAGAAGATTCAAAGAGAGTGAGATGCCAGCTCCTTTCGTTCAGTCAGTAGCTTCAATCATTTCTGGACGTTTTTCAATGGCAAAAATCATTGAATATTATAAATGCACAAACAGTAATTTCTCCGCATTGCAAGGTGCAATTCTGAAATTTTTTGCTTTTTCCCGCTCCTCTTAGCATGATAAAGAAGATTCAAAGAGAGTGAGGTGCCAGCTCCTTTCATTCAGTCAGTAGCTTCAAACATTTCTGGTATATGAATAACATGTTTTTCAATGGCAAAAATCAATGAATATTGTAAATGCACAAACAGTAATTTCTCCGCATTGCAAGGTGCAAGTCTGAAATTTTTTGCTTTTTCCTGCTCCTCTTAGCATGATAAAGAAGATTCAAAGAGAGTGAGATGCCAGCTACTTTCATTCAGTCAGTAGCTTCAATCATTTCTGGACGTTTTTCAATGGTAAAAATCAATGAATATTGTAAATGCACAAACAGTAATTTCTCCACATTGCAAGGTGCAATTCTGAAATTTTTTGCTTTTTCCTGCTCCTCTTAGCATGATAAAGAAGATTCAAAGAGAGTGAGATGCCAGCTCCTTTCATTCAGTCAGTAGCTTCAAACATTTCTGGTATATGAATAACATGATGTTTTTCAATGGCAAAAATCAATGAATATTGTAAATGCACAAACAGTAATTTCTCCGCATTGCAAGGTGCAATTCTGAAATTTTTTGCTTTTTCCTGCTCCTCTTAGCATGATAAAGAAGATTCAAAGAGAGTGAGATGCCAGCTCCTTTCATTCAGTCAGTAGCTTCAATCATTTCTGGATGTTTTTCAATGGCAAAAATCAATGAATATTGTAAATGCACAAACTGTAATTTCTCCGCATTGCAAGGTGCAATTCTGAAATTTTTTGCTTTTCCTGCTCCTCTTAGCATGATAAAGAAGATTCAAAGAGAGTGAGATGCCAGCTCCTTTCATTCAGTCAGTAGCTTCAATCATTTCTGGACGTTTTTCAATGGCAAAAATCAATGAATATTGTAAATGCACAAACAGTAATTTCTCCGCATTGCAAGGTGCAATTCTGAAATTTTTTGCTTTTTCCTGCTCCTCTTAGCATGATAAAGAAGATTCAAAGAGAGTGAGATGTCAGCTCCTTTCATTCAGTCAGTAGCTTCAAACATTTCTGGTATATGAATAACATGATGTTTTTCAATGGCAAAAATCAATGAATATTGTAAATGCACAAACAGTAATTTCTCCGCATTGCAAGGTGCAATTCTGAAATTTTTTGCTTTTTCCTGCTCCTCTTAGCATGATAAAGAAGATTCAAAGAGAGTGAGATGCCAGCTCCTTTCATTCAGTCAGTAGCTTCAATCATTTCTGGATGTTTTTCAATGGCAAAAATCAATGAATATTGTAAATGCACAAACAGTAATTTCTCCGCATTGCAAGGTGCAATTCTGAAATTTTTTGCTTTTTCCTGCTCCTCTTAGCATGATAAAGAAGATTCAAAGAGAGTGAGATGCCAGCTCCTTTCGTTCAGTCAGTAGCTTCAATCATTTCTGGACGTTTTTCAATGGCAAAAATCATTGAATATTATAAATGCACAAACAGTAATTTCTCCGCATTGCAAGGTGCAATTCTGAAATTTTTTGCTTTTTCCCGCTCCTCTTAGCATGATAAAGAAGATTCAAAGAGAGTGAGGTGCCAGCTCCTTTCATTCAGTCAGTAGCTTCAAACATTTCTGGTATATGAATAACATGTTTTTCAATGGCAAAAATCAATGAATATTGTAAATGCACAAACAGTAATTTCTCCGCATTGCAAGGTGCAATTCTGAAATTTTTTGCTTTTTCCTGCTCCTCTTAGCATGATAAAGAAGATTCAAAGAGAGTGAGATGCCAGCTCCTTTCATTCAGTCAGTAGCTTCAATCATTTCTGGACGTTTTTCAATGGCAAAAATCAATGAATATTGTAAATGCACAAACAGTAATTTCTCCGCATTGCAAGGTGCAATTCTGAAATTTTTTGCTTTTTCCTGCTCCTCTTAGCATGATAAAGAAGATTCAAAGAGAGTGAGATGTCAGCTCCTTTCATTCAGTCAGTAGCTTCAAACATTTCTGGTATATGAATAACATGATGTTTTTCAATGGCAAAAATCAATGAATATTGTAAATGCACAAACAGTAATTTTTCCGCATTGCAAGGTGCAATTCTGAAATTTTTTGCTTTTTCCTGCTCCTCTTAGCATGATAAAGAAGATTCAAAGAGAGTGAGATGCCAGCTCCTTTCATTCAGTCAGTAGCTTCAATCATTTCTGGATGTTTTTCAATGGCAAAAATCAATGAATATTGTAAATGCACAAACAGTAATTTCTCCGCATTGCAAGGTGCAATTCTGAAATTTTTTGCTTTTTCCTGCTCCTCTTAGCATGATAAAGAAGATTCAAAGAGAGTGAGATGCCAGCTCCTTTCGTTCAGTCAGTAGCTTCAATCATTTCTGGACGTTTTTCAATGGCAAAAATCATTGAATATTATAAATGCACAAACAGTAATTTCTCCGCATTGCAAGGTGCAATTCTGAAATTTTTTACTTTTTCCTGCTCCTCTTAGCATGATAAAGAAGATTCAAAGAGAGTGAGATGCCAGCTCCTTTCATTCAGTCAGTAGCTTCAATCATTTCTGGTATATGAATAACATGATGTTTTTCAATGGCAAAAATCAATGAATATTGTAAATGCACAAACAGTAATTTCTCCGCATTGCAAGGTGCAATTCTGAAATTTTTTGCTTTTTCCTGCTCCTCTTAGCATGATAAAGAAGATTCAAAGAGAGTGAGATGCCAGCTCCTTTCATTCAGTCAGTAGCTTCAAACATTTCTGGTATATGAATAACATGATGTTTTTCAATGGCAAAAATCAATGAATATTGTAAATGCACAAACAGTAATTTCTCCGCATTGCAAGGTGCAAGTCTGAAATTTTTTGCTTTTTCCTGCTCCTCTTAGCATGATAAAGAAGATTCAAAGAGAGTGAGATGCCAGCTACTTTCATTCAGTCAGTAGCTTCAATCATTTCTGGACGTTTTTCAATGGTAAAAATCAATGAATATTGTAAATGCACAAACAGTAATTTCTCCACATTGCAAGGTGCAATTCTGAAATTTTTTGCTTTTTCCTGCTCCTCTTAGCATGATAAAGAAGATTCATAGAGAGTGAGATGCCAGCTCCTTTCATTCAGTCAGTAGCTTCAAACATTTCTGGTATATGAATAACATGATGTTTTTCAATGGCAAAAATCAATGAATATTGTAAATGCACAAACAGTAATTTCTCCGCATTGCAAGGTGCAATTCTGAAATTTTTTGCTTTTTCCTGCTCCTCTTAGCATGATAAAGAAGATTCAAAGAGAGTGAGATGCCAGCTCCTTTCATTCAGTCAGTAGCTTCAAACATTTCTGGTATATGAATAACATGATGTTTTTCAATGGCAAAAATCAATGAATATTGTAAATGCACAAACAGTAATTTCTCCGCATTGCAAGGTGCAAGTCTGAAATTTTTTGCTTTTTCCTGCTCCTCTTAGCATGATAAAGAAGATTCAAAGAGAGTGAGATGCCAGCTACTTTCATTCAGTCAGTAGCTTCAATCATTTCTGGACGTTTTTCAATGGTAAAAATCAATGAATATTGTAAATGCACAAACAGTAATTTCTCCACATTGCAAGGTGCAATTCTGAAATTTTTTGCTTTTTCCTGCTCCTCTTAGCATGATAAAGAAGATTCAAAGAGAGTGAGATGCCAGCTCCTTTCATTCAGTCAGTAGCTTCAAACATTTCTGGTATATGAATAACATGATGTTTTTCAATGGCAAAAATCAATGAATATTGTAAATGCACAAACAGTAATTTCTCCGCATTGCAAGGTGCTATTCTGAAATTTTTTGCTTTTTCCTGCTCCTCTTAGCATGATAAAGAAGATTCAAAGAGAGTGAGATGCCAGCTCCTTTCATTCAGTCAGTAGCTTCAATCATTTCTGGATGTTTTTCAATGGCAAAAATCAATGAATATTGTAAATGCACAAACTGTAATTTCTCCGCATTGCAAGGTGCAATTCTGAAATTTTTTGCTTTTTCCTGCTCCTCTTAGCATGATAAAGAAGATTCAAAGAGAGTGAGATGCCAGCTCCTTTCATTCAGTCAGTAGCTTCAATCATTTCTGGACGTTTTTCAATGGCAAAAATCAATGAATATTGTAAATGCACAAACAGTAATTTCTCCGCATTGCAAGGTGCAATTCTGAAATTTTTTGCTTTTTCCTGCTCCTCTTAGCATGATAAAGAAGATTCAAAGAGAGTGAGATGCCAGCTCCTTTCATTCAGTCAGTAGCTTCAATCATTTCTGGACGTTTTTCAATGGCAAAAATCAATGAATATTGTAAATGCACAAACAGTAATTTCTCCGCATTGCAAGGTGCAATTCTGAAATTTTTTGCTTTTTCCTGCTCCTCTTAGCATGATAAAGAAGATTCAAAGAGAGTGAGATGCCAGCTCCTTTCATTCAGTCAGTAGCTTCAAACATTTCTGGTATATGAATAACATGATGTTTTTCAATGGCAAAAATCAATGAATATTGTAAATGCACAAACAGTAATTTCTCCGCATTGCAAGGTGCAAGTCTGAAATTTTTTGCTTTTTCCTGCTCCTCTTAGCATGATAAAGAAGATTCAAAGAGAGTGAGATGCCAGCTACTTTCATTCAGTCAGTAGCTTCAATCATTTCTGGACGTTTTTCAATGGTAAAAATCAATGAATATTGTAAATGCACAAACAGTAATTTCTCCACATTGCAAGGTGCAATTCTGAAATTTTTTGCTTTTTCCTGCTCCTCTTAGCATGATAAAGAAGATTCAAAGAGAGTGACATGCCAGCTCCTTTCATTCAGTCAGTAGCTTCAAACATTTCTGATATATGAATAACATGATGTTTTTCAATGGCAAAAATCAATGAATATTGTAAATGCACAAACAGTAATTTCTCCGCATTGCAAGGTGCAATTCTGAAATTTTTTGCTTTTTCCTGCTCCTCTTAGCATGATAAAGAAGATTCAAAGAGAGTGAGATGCCAGCTCCTTTCATTCAGTCAGTAGCTTCAAACATTTCTGGTATATGAATAACATGATGTTTTTCAATGGCAAAAATCAATGAATATTGTAATTGCACAAACAGTAATTTCTCCGCATTGCAAGGTGCAATTCTGAAATTTTTTGCTTTTTCCTGCTCCTCTTAGCATGATAAAGAAGATTCAAAGAGAGTGAGATGCCAGCTCCTTTCATTCAGTCAGTAGCTTCAATCATTTCTGGACGTTTTTCAATGGCAAAAATCAATGAATATTCTAAATGCACAAACAGTAATTTCTCCGCATTGCAAGGTGCAATTCTGAAATTTTTTGCTTTTTCCTGCTCCTCTTAGCATGATAAAGAAGATTCAAAGAGAGTGAGATGTCAGCTCCTTTCATTCAGTCATTAGCTTCAAACATTTCTGGTATATGAATAACATGATGTTTTTCAATGGCAAAAATCAATGAATATTGTAAATGCACAAACAGTAATTTCTCCGCATTGCAAGGTGCAATTCTGAAATTTTTTGCTTTTTCCTGCTCCTCTTAGCATGATAAAGAAGATTCAAAGAGAGTGAGATGCCAGCTCCTTTCGTTCAGTCAGTAGCTTCAATCATTTCTGGACGTTTTTCAATGGCAAAAATCATTGAATATTATAAATGCACAAACAGTAATTTCTCCGCATTGCAAGGTGCAATTCTGAAATTTTTTACTTTTTCCTGCTCCTCTTAGCATGATAAAGAAGATTCAAAGAGAGTGAGATGCCAGCTCCTTTCATTCAGTCAGTAGCTTCAATCATTTCTGGTATATGAATAACATGATGTTTTTCAATGGCAAAAATCAATGAATATTGTAAATGCACAAACAGTAATTTCTCCGCATTGCAAGGTGCAATTCTGAAATTTTTTGCTTTTTCCTGCTCCTCTTAGCATGATAAAGAAGATTCAAAGAGAGTGAGATGCCAGCTCCTTTCATTCAGTCAGTAGCTTCAATCATTTCTGGACGTTTTTCAATGGCAAAAATCAATGAATATTGTAAATGCACAAACAGTAATTTCTCCGCATTGCAAGGTGCAATTCTGAAATTTTTTGCTTTTTCCTGCTCCTCTTAGCATGATAAACAAGATTCAAAGAGAGTGAGATGCCAGCTCCTTTCATTCAGTCAGTAGCTTCAATCATTTCTGGACGTTTTTCAATGGCAAAAATCAATGAATATTGTAAATGCACAAACAGTAATTTCTCCGCATTGCAAGGTGCAATTCTGAAATTTTTTGCTTTTTCCTGCTCCTCTTAGCATGATAAAGAAGATTCAAAGAGAGTGAGATGCCAGCTCCTTTCATTCAGTCAGTAGCTTCAATCATTTCTGGACGTTTTTCAATGGCAAAAATCAATGAATATTGTAAATGCACAAACAGTAATTTCTCCGCATTGCAAGGTGCAATTCTGAAATTTTTTGCTTTTTCCTGCTCCTCTTAGCATGATAAAGAAGATTCAAAGAGAGTGAGATGCCAGCTCCTTTCATTCAGTCAGTAGCTTCAATCATTTCTGGTATATGAATAACATGATGTTTTTCAATGGCAAAAATCAATGAATATTGTAAATGCACAAACAGTAATTTCTCCGCATTGCAAGGTGCAATTCTGAAATTTTTTGCTTTTTCCTGCTCCTCTTAGCATGATAAAGAAGATTCAAAGAGAGTGAGATGCCAGCTCCTTTCATTCAGTCAGTAGCTTCAATCATTTCTGGACGTTTTTCAATGGCAAAAATCAATGAATATTGTAAATGCACAAACAGTAATTTCTCCGCATTGCAAGGTGCAATTCTGAAATTTTTTGCTTTTTCCTGCTCCTCTTAGCATGATAAACATGATTCAAAGAGAGTGAGTTGCCAGCTCCTTTCATTCAGTCAGTAGCTTCAATCATTTCTGGACGTTTTTCAATTGCAAAAATCAATGAATATTGTAAATGCACAAACAGTAATTTCTCCGCATTGCAAGGTGCAATTCTGAAATTTTTTGCTTTTTCCTGCTCCTCTTAGCATGATAAAGACGATTCAAAGAGAGTGAGATGCCAGCTACTTTCATTCAGTCAGTAGCTTCAATCATTTCTGGTATATGAATAACATGATGTTTTTCAATGGCAAAAATCAATGAATATTGTAAATGCACAAACAGTAATTTCTCCGCATTGCAAGGTGCAATTCTGAAATTTTTTACTTTTTCCTGCTCCTCTTAGCATGATAAAGAAGATTCAAAGAGAGTGAGGTGCCAGCTCCTTTCATTCAGTCAGTAGCTTCAAACATTTCTGGTATATGAAAAACATGTTTTTCAATGGCAAAAATCAATGAATATTGTAAATGCACAAACAGTAATTTCTCCGCATTGCAAGGTGCAATTGTGAAATTTTTTGCTTTTTCCTGCTCCTCTTAGCATGATAAAGAAGATTCAAAGAGAGTGAGATGCCAGCTCCTTTCATTCAGTCAGTAGCTTCAATCATTTCTGGACGTTTTTCAATGGCAAAAATCAATGAATATTGTAAATGCACAAACAGTAATTTCTCCGCATTGCAAGGTGCAATTCTGAAATTTTTTGCTTTTTCCTGCTCCTCTTAGCATGATAAAGAAGATTCAAAGAGAGTGAGATGCCAGCTCCTTTCATTCAGTCAGTAGCTTCAATCATTTCTGGACGTTTTTCAATGGCAAAAATCAATGAATATTGTAAATGCACAAACAGTAATTTCTCCGCATTGCAAGGTGCAATTCTGAAATTTTTTGCTTTTTCCTGCTCCTCTTAGCATGATAAAGAAGATTCAAAGAGAGTGAGATGCCAGCTCCTTTCATTCAGTCAGTAGCTTCAAACATTTCTGGTATATGAATAACATGATGTTTTTCAATGGCAAAAATCAATGAATATTGTAAATGCACAAACAGTAATTTCTCCGCATTGCAAGGTGCAAGTCTGAAATTTTTTGCTTTTTCCTGCTCCTCTTAGCATGATAAAGAAGATTCAAAGAGAGTGAGATGCCAGCTACTTTCATTCAGTCAGTAGCTTCAATCATTTCTGGACGTTTTTCAATGGTAAAAATCAATGAATATTGTAAATGCACAAACAGTAATTTCTCCACATTGCAAGGTGCAATTCTGCAATTTTTTGCTTTTTCCTGCTCCTCTTAGCATGATAAAGAAGATTCAAAGAGAGTGAGATGCCAGCTCCTTTCATTCAGTCAGTAGCTTCAAACATTTCTGGTATATGAATAACATGATGTTTTCAATGGCAAAAATCAATGAATATTGTAAATGCACAAACAGTAAATTCTCCGCATTGCAAGGTGCAATTCTGAAATTTTTTGCTTTTTCCTGCTCCTCTTAGCATGATAAAGAAGATTCAAAGAGAGTGAGATGCCAGCTCCTTTCATTCAGTCAGTAGCTTCAAACATTTCTGGTATATGAATAACATGATGTTTTTCAATGGCAAAAATCAATGAATATTGTAAATGCACAAACAGTAATTTCTCCGCATTGCAAGGTGCAAGTCTGAAATTTTTTGCTTTTTCCTGCTCCTCTTAGCATGATAAAGAAGATTCAAAGAGAGTGAGAAGCCAGCTACTTTCATTCAGTCAGTAGATTCAATCATTTCTGGACGTTTTTCAATGTTAAAAATCAATGAATATTGTAAATGCACAAACAGTAATTTCTCCACATTGCAAGGTGCAATTCTGAAATTTTTTGCTTTTTCCTGCTCCTCTTAGCATGATAATGAAGATTCAAAGAGAGTGAGATGCCAGCTCCTTTCATTCAGTCAGTAGCTTCAAACATTTCTGGTATATGAATAACATGATGTTTTTCAATGGCAAAAATCAATGAATATTGTAAATGCACAAACAGTAATTTCTCCGCATTGCAAGGTGCAATTCTGAAATTTTTTGCTTTTTCCTGCTCCTCTTAGCATGATAAAGAAGATTCAAAGAGAGTGAGATGCCAGCTCCTTTCATTCAGTCAGTAGCTTCAATCATTTCTGGATGTTTTTCAATGGCAAAAATCAATGAATATTGTAAATGCACAAACTGTAATTTCTCCGCATTGCAAGGTGCAATTCTGAAATTTTTTACTTTTTCCTGCTCCTCTTAGCATGATAAAGAAGATTCAAAGAGAGTGAGATGCCAGCTCCTTTCATTCAGTCAGTAGCTTCAATCATTTCTGGACGTTTTTCAATGGCAAAAATCAATGAATATTGTAAATGCACAAACAGTAATTTCTCCGCATTGCAAGGTGCAATTCTGAATTTTTTTGCTTTTTCCCGCTCCGCTTAGCATGATAAAGAAGATTCAAAGAGAATGAGGTGCCAGCTCCTTTCATTCAGTCAGTAGCTTCAAACATTTCTGGTATATGAATAACATGTTTTTCAATGGCAAAAATCAATGAATATTGTAAATGCACAAACAGTAATTTCTCCGCATTGCAAGGTGCAATTCTGAAATTTTTTGCTTTTTCCTGCTCCGCTTAGCATGATAAAGAAGATTCAAAGAGAGTGAGATGCCAGCTCCTTTCATTCAGTCAGTAGCTTCAAACATTTCTGGTATATGAATAACATGATGTTTTTCAATGTCAAAAATCAATGAATATTGTAAATGCACAAACAGTAATTTCTCCGCATTGCAAGGTGCAAGTCTGAAATTTTTTGCTTTTTCCTGCTCCTCTTAGCATGATAAAGAAGATTCAAAGAGAGTGAGATGCCAGCTACTTTCATTCAGTCAGTAGCTTCAATCATTTCTGGACGTTTTTCAATGGTAAAAATCAATGAATATTGTAAATGCACAGTAATTTCTCCACATTGCAAGGTGCAATTCTGAAATTTTTTGCTTTTTCCTGCTCCTCTTAGCATGATAAAGAAGATTCAAAGAGAGTGAGATGCCAGCTCCTTTCATTCAGTCAGTAGCTTCAAACATTTCTGGTATATGAATAACATGATGTTTTTCAATGGCAAAAATCAATGAATATTGTAAATGCACAAACAGTAATTTCTCCGCATTGCAAGGTGCAATTCTGAAATTTTTTGCTTTTTCCTGCTCCTCTTAGCATGATAAAGAAGATTCAAAGAGAGTGAGATGCCAGCTCCTTTCATTCAGTCAGTAGCTTCAAACATTTCTGGTATATGAATAACATGATGTTTTTCAATGGCAAAAATCAATGAATATTGTAAATGCACAAACAGTAATTTCTCCGCATTGCAAGGTGCAATTCTGAAATTTTTTGCTTTTTCCTGCTCCTCTTAGCATGATAAAGAATATTCAAAGAGAGTGAGATGCCAGCTCCTTTCATTCAGTCAGTAGCTTCAATCATTTCTGGTATATGAATAACATGATGTTTTTCAATGGCAAAAATCAATGAATATTGTAAATGCACAAACAGTAATTTCTCCGCATTGCAAGGTGCAATTCTGAAATTTTTTGCTTTTTCCTGCTCCTCTTAGCATGATAAAGAAGATTCAAAGAGAGTGAGATGCCAGCTCCTTTCATTCAGTCAGTAGCTTCAATCATTTCTGGACGTTTTTCAATGGCAAAAATCAATGAATATTGTAAATGCACAAACAGTAATTTCTCCGCATTGCAAGGTGCAATTCTGAAATTTTTTGCTTTTTCCTGCTCCTCTTAGCATGATAAAGAAGATTCAAAGAGAGTGAGATGCCAGCTACTTTCATTCAGTCAGTAGCTTCAAACATTTCTGGTATATGAATAACATAATGTTTTTCAATGGCAAAAATCAATGAATATTGTAAATGCACAAACAGTAATTTCTCCGCATTGCAAGGTGCAAGTCTGAAATTTTTTGCTTTTTCCTGCTCCTCTTAGCATGATAAAGAAGATTCAAAGAGAGTGAGATGCCAGCTACTTTCATTCAGTCAGTAGCTTCAATCATTTCTGGACGTTTTTCAATGGTAAAAATCAATGAATATTGTAAATGCACAAACAGTAATTTCTCCACATTGCAAGGTGCAATTCTGAAATTTTTTGCTTTTTCCTGCTCCTCTTAGCATGATAAAGAAGATTCAAAGAGAGTGAGATGCCAGCTCCTTTCATTCAGTCAGTAGCTTCAAACATTTCTGGTATATGAATAACATGATGTTTTTCAATGGCAAAAATCAATGAATATTGTAAATGCACAAACAGTAATTTCTCCGCATTGCAAGGTGCAATTCTGAAATTTTTTGCTTTTTCCTGCTCCTCTTAGCATGATAAAGAACATTCAAAGAGAGTGAGATGCCAGCTCCTTTCATTCAGTCAGTAGCTTCAATCATTTCTGGATGTTTTTCAATGGCAAAAATCAATGAATATTGTAAATGCACAAACTGTAATTTCTCCGCATTGCAAGGTGCAATTCTGAAATTTTTTGCTTTTTCCTGCTCCTCTTAGCATGATAAAGAAGATTCAAAGAGAGTGAGATGCCAGCTCCTTTCATTCAGTCAGTAGCTTCAATCATTTCTGGACGTTTTTCAATGGCAAAAATCAATGAATATTGTAAATGCACAAACAGTAATTTCTCCGCATTGCAAGGTGCAATTCTGAAATTTTTTGCTTTTTCCTGCTCCTCTTAGCATGATAAAGAAGATTCAAAGAGAGTGAGATGCCAGCTCCTTTCATTCAGTCAGTACCTTCAATCATTTCTGGACGTTTTTCAATGGCAAAAATCAATGAATATTGTAAATGCACAAACAGTAATTTCTCCGCATTGCAAGGTGCAATTCTGAAATTTTTTGCTTTTTCCCGCTCCTCTTAGCATGATAAAGAAGATTCAAAGAGAGTGAGGTGCCAGCTCCTTTCATTCAGTCAGTAGCTTCAAACATTTCTGGTATATGAATAACATGTTTTTCAATGGCAAAAATCAATGAATATTGTAAATGCACAAACAGTAATTTCTCCGCATTGCAAGGTGCAATTCTGAAATTTTTTGATTTTTCCTGCTCCTCTTAGCATGATAAAGAAGATTCAAAGAGAGTGAGATGCCAGCTCCTTTCATTCAGTCAGTAGCTTCAATCATTTCTGGACGTTTTTCAATGGCAAAAATCAATGAATATTGTAAATGCACAAACAGTAATTTCTCCGCATTGCAAGGTGCAATTCTGAAATTTTTTGCTTTTTCCTGCTCCTCTTAGCATGATAAAGAAGATTCAAAGAGAGTGAGATGCCAGCTCCTTTCATTCAGTCAGTAGCTTCAAACATTTCTGGTATATGAATAACATGATGTTTTTCAATGGCAAAAATCAATGAATATTGTAAATGCACAAACAGTAATTTCTCCGCATTGCAAGGTGCAATTCTGAAATTTTTTGCTTTTTCCTGCTCCTCTTAGCATGATAAAGAAGATTCAAAGAGAGTGAGATGCCAGCTCCTTTCATTCAGTCAGTAGCTTCAAACATTTCTGGTATATGAATAAAATGATGTTTTTCAATGGCAAAAATCAATGAATATTGTAAATGCACAAACAGTAATTTCTCCGCATTGCAAGGTGCAAGTCTGAAATTTTTTGCTTTTTCCTGCTCCTCTTAGCATGATAAAGAAGATTCAAAGAGAGTGAGATGCCAGCTACTTTCATTCAGTCAGTAGCTTCAATCATTTCTGGACGTTTTTCAATGGTAAAAATCAATGAATATTGTAAATGCACAAACAGTAATTTCTCCACATTGCAAGGTGCAATTCTGAAATTTTTTGCTTTTTCCTGCTCCTCTTAGCATGATAAAGAAGATTCAAAGAGAGTGAGATGCCAGCTCCTTTCATTCAGTCAGTAGCTTCAAACATTTCTGGTATATGAATAACATGATGTTTTTCAATGGCAAAAATCAATGAATATTGTAAATGCACAAACAGTAATTTCTCCGCATTGCAAGGTGCAATTCTGAAATTTTTTGCTTTTTCCTGCTCCTCTTAGCATGATAAAGAAGATTCAAAGAGAGTGAGATGCCAGCTCCTTTCATTCAGTCAGTAGCTTCAATCATTTCTGGATGTTTTTCAATGGCAAAAATCAATGAATATTGTAAATGCACAAACTGTAATTTCTCCGCATTGCAAGGTGCAATTCTGAAATTTTTTGCTTTTTCCTGCTCCTCTTAGCATGTTAAAGAAGATTCAAAGAGAGTGAGATGCCAGCTCCTTTCATTCAGTCAGTAGCTTCAATCATTTCTGGACGTTTTTCAGTGGCAAAAATCAATGAATATTGTAAATGCACAAACAGTAATTTCTCCGCATTGCAAGGTGCAATTCTGAAATTTTTTGCTTTTTCCTGCTCCTCTTAGCATGATAAAGAAGATTCAAAGAGAGTGAGATGCCAGCTCCTTTCATTCAGTCAGTACCTTCAATCATTTCTGGACGTTTTTCAATGGCAAAAATCAATGAATATTGTAAATGCACAAACAGTAATTTCTCCGCATTGCAAGGTGCAAGTCTGAAATTTTTTGCTTTTTCCTGCTCCTCTTAGCATGATAAAGAAGATTCAAAGAGAGTGAGATGCCAGCTACTTTCATTCAGTCAGTAGCTTCAATCATTTCTGGACGTTTTTCAATGGTAAAAATCAATGAATATTGTAAATGCACAAACAGTAATTTCTCCACATTGCAAGGTGCAATTCTGAAATTTTTTGCTTTTTCCTGCTCCTCTTAGCATGATAAAGAAGATTCAAAGAGAGTGAGATGCCAGCTCCTTTCATTCAGTCAGTAGCTTCAAACATTTCTGGTATATGAATAACATGATGTTTTTCAATGGCAAAAATCAATGAATATTGTAAATGCACAAACAGTAATTTCTCCGCATTGCAAGGTGCAATTCTGAAATTTTTTGCTTTTTCCTGCTCCTCTTAGCATGATAAAGAAGATTCAAAGAGAGTGAGATGCCAGCTCCTTTCATTCAGTCAGTAGCTTCAATCATTTCTGGACGTTTTTCAATGGCAAAAATCAATGAATATTGTAAATGCACAAACAGTAATTTCTCTGCATTGCAAGGTGCAATTCTGAAATTTTTTGCTTTTTCCTGCTCCTCTTAGCATGATAAAGAAGATTCAAAGAGAGTGAGATGTCAGCTCCTTTCATTCAGTCAGTAGCTTCAAACATTTCTGGTATATGAATAACATGATGTTTTTCAATGGCAAAAATCAATGAATATTGTAAATGCACAAACAGTAATTTCTCCGCATTGCAAGGTGCAATTCTGAAATTTTTTGCTTTTTCCTGCTCCTCTTAGCATGATAAAGAATATTCAAAGAGAGTGAGATGCCAGCTCCTTTCATTCAGTCAGTAGCTTCAATCATTTCTGGACGTTTTTCAATGGCAAAAATCAATGAATATTGTAAATGCACAAACAGTAATTTCTCTGCATTGCAAGGTGCAATTCTGAAATTTTTTGCTTTTTCCTGCTCCTCTTAGCATGATAAAGAAGATTCAAAGAGAGTGAGATGCCAGCTCCTTTCGTTCAGTCAGTAGCTTCAATCATTTCTGGACGTTTTTCAATGGCAAAAATCATTGAATATTATAAATGCACAAACAGTAATTTCTCCGCATAGCAAGGTGCAATTCTGAAATTTTTTACTTTTTCCTGCTCCTCTTAGCATGATAAAGAAGATTCAAAGAGAGTGAGATGCCAGCTCCTTTCATTCAGTCAGTACCTTCAATCATTTCTGGACGTTTTTCAATGGCAAAAATCAATGAATATTGTAAATGCACAAACAGTAATTTCTCCGCATTGCAAGGTGCAAGTCTGAAATTTTTTGCTTTTTCCTGCTCCTCTTAGCATGATAAAGAAGATTCAAAGAGAGTGAGATGCCAGCTACTTTCATTCAGTCAGTAGCTTCAATCATTTCTGGACGTTTTTCAATGGTAAAAATCAATGAATATTGTAAATGCACAAACAGTAATTTCTCCACATTGCAAGGTGCAATTCTGAAATTTTTTGCTTTTTCCTGCTCCTCTTAGCATGATAAAGAAGATTCAAAGAGAGTGAGATGCCAGCTCCTTTCATTCAGTCAGTAGCTTCAAACATTTCTGGTATATGAATAACATGATGTTTTTCAATGGCAAAAATCAATGAATATTGTAAATGCACAAACAGTAATTTCTCCGCATTGCAAGGTGCAATTCTGAAATTTTTTGCTTTTTCCTGCTCCTCTTAGCATGATAAAGAAGATTCAAAGAGAGTGAGATGCCAGCTCCTTTCATTCAGTCAGTAGCTTCAATCATTTCTGGACGTTTTTCAATGGCAAAAATCAATGAATATTGTAAATGCACAAACAGTAATTTCTCTGCATTGCAAGGTGCAATTCTGAAATTTTTTGCTTTTTCCTGCTCCTCTTAGCATGATAAAGAAGATTCAAAGAGAGTGAGATGTCAGCTCCTTTCATTCAGTCAGTAGCTTCAAACATTTCTGGTATATGAATAACATGATGTTTTTCAATGGCAAAAATCAATGAATATTGTAAATGCACAAACAGTAATTTCTCCGCATTGCAAGGTGCAATTCTGAAATTTTTTGCTTTTTCCTGCTCCTCTTAGCATGATAAAGAATATTCAAAGAGAGTGAGATGCCAGCTCCTTTCATTCAGTCAGTAGCTTCAATCATTTCTGGACGTTTTTCAATGGCAAAAATCAATGAATATTGTAAATGCACAAACAGTAATTTCTCTGCATTGCAAGGTGCAATTCTGAAATTTTTTGCTTTTTCCTGCTCCTCTTATCATGATAAAGAAGATTCAAAGAGAGTGAGATGCCAGCTCCTTTCGTTCAGTCAGTAGCTTCAATCATTTCTGGACGTTTTTCAATGGCAAAAATCATTGAATATTATAAATGCACAAACAGTAATTTCTCCGCATAGCAAGGTGCAATTCTGAAATTTTTTACTTTTTCCTGCTCCTCTTAGCATGATAAAGAAGATTCAAAGAGAGTGAGATGCCAGCTCCTTTCATTCAGTCAGTAGCTTCAATCATTTCTGGTATATGAATAACATGATGTTTTTCAATGGCAAAAATCAATGAATATTGTAAATGCACAAACAGTAATTTCTCCGCATTGCAAGGTGCAATTCTGAAATTTTTTGCTTTTTCCTGCTCCTCTTAGCATGATAAAGAAGATTCAAAGAGAGTGAGATGCCAGCTCCTTTCATTCAGTCAGTAGCTTCAATCATTTCTGGACGTTTTTCAATGGCAAAAATCAATGAATATTGTAAATGCACAAACAGTAATTTCTCCGCATTGCAAGGTGCAATTCTGAAATTTTTTGGTTTTTCCTGCTCCTCTTAGCATGATAAAGAAGATTCAAAGAGAGTGAGATGCCAGCTACTTTCATTCAGTCAGTAGCTTCAAACATTTCTGGTATATGAATAACATAATGTTTTTCAATGGCAAAAATCAATGAATATTGTAAATGCACAAACAGTAATTTCTCCGCATTGCAAGGTGCAAGTCTGAAATTTTTTGCTTTTTCCTGCTCCTCTTAGCATGATAAAGAAGATTCAAAGAGAGTGAGATGCCAGCTACTTTCATTCAGTCAGTAGCTTCAATCATTTCTGGACGTTTTTCAATGGTAAAAATCAATGAATATTGTAAATGCACAAACAGTAATTTCTCCACATTGCAAGGTGCAATTCTGAAATTTTTTGCTTTTTCCTGCTCCTCTTAGCATGATAAAGAAGATTCAAAGAGAGTGAGATGCCAGCTCCTTTCATTCAGTCAGTAGCTTCAAACATTTCTGGTATATGAATAACATGATGTTTTTCAATGGCAAAAATCAATGAATATTGTAAATGCACAAACAGTAATTTCTCCGCATTGCAAGGTGCAATTCTGAAATTTTTTGCTTTTTCCTGCTCCTCTTAGCATGATAAAGAAGATTCAAAGAGAGTGAGATGCCAGCTCCTTTCATTCAGTCAGTAGCTTCAATCATTTCTGGATGTTTTTCAATGGCAAAAATCAATGAATATTGTAAATGCACAAACTGTAATTTCTCCGCATTGCAAGGTGCAATTCTGAAATTTTTTGCTTTTTCCTGCTCCTCTTAGCATGTTAAAGAAGATTCAAAGAGAGTGAGATGCCAGCTCCTTTCATTCAGTCAGTAGCTTCAATCATTTCTGGACGTTTTTCAGTGGCAAAAATCAATGAATATTGTAAATGCACAAACAGTAATTTCTCCGCATTGCAAGGTGCAATTCTGAAATTTTTTGCTTTTTCCTGCTCCTCTTAGCATGATAAAGAAGATTCAAAGAGAGTGAGATGCCAGCTCCTTTCATTCAGTCAGTACCTTCAATCATTTCTGGACGTTTTTCAATGGCAAAAATCAATGAATATTGTAAATGCACAAACAGTAATTTCTCCGCATTGCAAGGTGCAAGTCTGAAATTTTTTGCTTTTTCCTGCTCCTCTTAGCATGATAAAGAAGATTCAAAGAGAGTGAGATGCCAGCTACTTTCATTCAGTCAGTAGCTTCAATCATTTCTGGACGTTTTTCAATGGTAAAAATCAATGAATATTGTAAATGCACAAACAGTAATTTCTCCACATTGCAAGGTGCAATTCTGAAATTTTTTGCTTTTTCCTGCTCCTCTTAGCATGATAAAGAAGATTCAAAGAGAGTGAGATGCCAGCTCCTTTCATTCAGTCAGTAGCTTCAAACATTTCTGGTATATGAATAACATGATGTTTTTCAATGGCAAAAATCAATGAATATTGTAAATGCACAAACAGTAATTTCTCCGCATTGCAAGGTGCAATTCTGAAATTTTTTGCTTTTTCCTGCTCCTCTTAGCATGATAAAGAAGATTCAAAGAGAGTGAGATGCCAGCTCCTTTCATTCAGTCAGTAGCTTCAATCATTTCTGGACGTTTTTCAATGGCAAAAATCAATGAATATTGTAAATGCACAAACAGTAATTTCTCTGCATTGCAAGGTGCAATTCTGAAATTTTTTGCTTTTTCCTGCTCCTCTTAGCATGATAAAGAAGATTCAAAGAGAGTGAGATGTCAGCTCCTTTCATTCAGTCAGTAGCTTCAAACATTTCTGGTATATGAATAACATGATGTTTTTCAATGGCAAAAATCAATGAATATTGTAAATGCACAAACAGTAATTTCTCCGCATTGCAAGGTGCAATTCTGAAATTTTTTGCTTTTTCCTGCTCCTCTTAGCATGATAAAGAATATTCAAAGAGAGTGAGATGCCAGCTCCTTTCATTCAGTCAGTAGCTTCAATCATTTCTGGACGTTTTTCAATGGCAAAAATCAATGAATATTGTAAATGCACAAACAGTAATTTCTCTGCATTGCAAGGTGCAATTCTGAAATTTTTTGCTTTTTCCTGCTCCTCTTAGCATGATAAAGAAGATTCAAAGAGAGTGAGATGCCAGCTCCTTTCGTTCAGTCAGTAGCTTCAATCATTTCTGGACGTTTTTCAATGGCAAAAATCATTGAATATTATAAATGCACAAACAGTAATTTCTCCGCATAGCAAGGTGCAATTCTGAAATTTTTTACTTTTTCCTGCTCCTCTTAGCATGATAAAGAAGATTCAAAGAGAGTGAGATGCCAGCTCCTTTCATTCAGTCAGTACCTTCAATCATTTCTGGACGTTTTTCAATGGCAAAAATCAATGAATATTGTAAATGCACAAACAGTAATTTCTCCGCATTGCAAGGTGCAAGTCTGAAATTTTTTGCTTTTTCCTGCTCCTCTTAGCATGATAAAGAAGATTCAAAGAGAGTGAGATGCCAGCTACTTTCATTCAGTCAGTAGCTTCAATCATTTCTGGACGTTTTTCAATGGTAAAAATCAATGAATATTGTAAATGCACAAACAGTAATTTCTCCACATTGCAAGGTGCAATTCTGAAATTTTTTGCTTTTTCCTGCTCCTCTTAGCATGATAAAGAAGATTCAAAGAGAGTGAGATGCCAGCTCCTTTCATTCAGTCAGTAGCTTCAAACATTTCTGGTATATGAATAACATGATGTTTTTCAATGGCAAAAATCAATGAATATTGTAAATGCACAAACAGTAATTTCTCCGCATTGCAAGGTGCAATTCTGAAATTTTTTGCTTTTTCCTGCTCCTCTTAGCATGATAAAGAAGATTCAAAGAGAGTGAGATGCCAGCTCCTTTCATTCAGTCAGTAGCTTCAATCATTTCTGGACGTTTTTCAATGGCAAAAATCAATGAATATTGTAAATGCACAAACAGTAATTTCTCTGCATTGCAAGGTGCAATTCTGAAATTTTTTGCTTTTTCCTGCTCCTCTTAGCATGATAAAGAAGATTCAAAGAGAGTGAGATGTCAGCTCCTTTCATTCAGTCAGTAGCTTCAAACATTTCTGGTATATGAATAACATGATGTTTTTCAATGGCAAAAATCAATGAATATTGTAAATGCACAAACAGTAATTTCTCCGCATTGCAAGGTGCAATTCTGAAATTTTTTGCTTTTTCCTGCTCCTCTTAGCATGATAAAGAATATTCAAAGAGAGTGAGATGCCAGCTCCTTTCATTCAGTCAGTAGCTTCAATCATTTCTGGACGTTTTTCAATGGCAAAAATCAATGAATATTGTAAATGCACAAACAGTAATTTCTCTGCATTGCAAGGTGCAATTCTGAAATTTTTTGCTTTTTCCTGCTCCTCTTATCATGATAAAGAAGATTCAAAGAGAGTGAGATGCCAGCTCCTTTCGTTCAGTCAGTAGCTTCAATCATTTCTGGACGTTTTTCAATGGCAAAAATCATTGAATATTATAAATGCACAAACAGTAATTTCTCCGCATAGCAAGGTGCAATTCTGAAATTTTTTACTTTTTCCTGCTCCTCTTAGCATGATAAAGAAGATTCAAAGAGAGTGAGATGCCAGCTCCTTTCATTCAGTCAGTAGCTTCAATCATTTCTGGTATATGAATAACATGATGTTTTTCAATGGCAAAAATCAATGAATATTGTAAATGCACAAACAGTAATTTCTCCGCATTGCAAGGTGCAATTCTGAAATTTTTTGCTTTTTCCTGCTCCTCTTAGCATGATAAAGAAGATTCAAAGAGAGTGAGATGCCAGCTCCTTTCATTCAGTCAGTAGCTTCAATCATTTCTGGACGTTTTTCAATGGCAAAAATCAATGAATATTGTAAATGCACAAACAGTAATTTCTCCGCATTGCAAGGTGCAATTCTGAAATTTTTTGGTTTTTCCTGCTCCTCTTAGCATGATAAAGAAGATTCAAAGAGAGTGAGATGCCAGCTACTTTCATTCAGTCAGTAGCTTCAAACATTTCTGGTATATGAATAACATAATGTTTTTCAATGGCAAAAATCAATGAATATTGTAAATGCACAAACAGTAATTTCTCCGCATTGCAAGGTGCAAGTCTGAAATTTTTTGCTTTTTCCTGCTCCTCTTAGCATGATAAAGAAGATTCAAAGAGAGTGAGATGCCAGCTACTTTCATTCAGTCAGTAGCTTCAATCATTTCTGGACGTTTTTCAATGGTAAAAATCAATGAATATTGTAAATGCACAAACAGTAATTTCTCCACATTGCAAGGTGCAATTCTGAAATTTTTTGCTTTTTCCTGCTCCTCTTAGCATGATAAAGAAGATTCAAAGAGAGTGAGATGCCAGCTCCTTTCATTCAGTCAGTAGCTTCAAACATTTCTGGTATATGAATAACATGATGTTTTTCAATGGCAAAAATCAATGAATATTGTAAATGCACAAACAGTAATTTCTCCGCATTGCAAGGTGCAATTCTGAAATTTTTTGCTTTTTCCTGCTCCTCTTAGCATGATGAAGAACATTCAAAGAGAGTGAGATGCCAGCTCCTTTCATTCAGTCAGTAGCTTCAATCATTTCTGGATGTTTTTCAATGGCAAAAATCAATGAATATTGTAAATGCACAAACAGTAATTTCTCCGCATTGCAAGGTGCAATTCTGAAATTTTTTGCTTTTTCCTGCTCCTCTTAGCATGATAAAGAAGATTCAAAGAGAGTGAGATGCCAGCTCCTTTCATTCAGTCAGTACCTTCAATCATTTCTGGACGTTTTTCAATGGCAAAAATCAATGAATATTGTAAATGCACAAACAGTAATTTCTCCGCATTGCAAGGTGCAATTCTGAAATTTTTTGCTTTTTCCCGCTCCTCTTAGCATGATAAAGAAGATTCAAAGAGAGTGAGGTGCCAGCTCCTTTCATTCAGTCAGTAGCTTCAAACATTTCTGGTATATGAATAACATGTTTTTCAATGGCAAAAATCAATGAATATTGTAAATGCACAAACAGTAATTTCTCCGCATTGCAAGGTGCAATTCTGAAATTTTTTGCTTTTTCCTGCTCCTCTTAGCATGATAAAGAAGATTCAAAGAGAGTGAGATGCCAGCTCCTTTCATTCAGTCAGTAGCTTCAATCATTTCTGGACGTTTTTCAATGGCAAAAATCAATGAATATTGTAAATGCACAAACAGTAATTTCTCTGCATTGCAAGGTGCAATTCTGAAATTTTTTGCTTTTTCCTGCTCCTCTTAGCATGATAAAGAAGATTCAAAGAGAGTGAGATGTCAGCTCCTTTCATTCAGTCAGTAGCTTCAAACATTTCTGGTATATGAATAACATGATGTTTTTCAATGGCAAAAATCAATGAATATTGTAAATGCACAAACAGTAATTTCTCCGCATTGCAAGGTGCAATTCTGAAATTTTTTGCTTTTTCCTGCTCCTCTTAGCATGATAAAGAATATTCAAAGAGAGTGAGATGCCAGCTCCTTTCATTCAGTCAGTAGCTTCAATCATTTCTGGACGTTTTTCAATGGCAAAAATCAATGAATATTGTAAATGCACAAACAGTAATTTCTCTGCATTGCAAGGTGCAATTCTGAAATTTTTTGCTTTTTCCTGCTCCTCTTAGCATGATAAAGAAGATTCAAAGAGAGTGAGATGCCAGCTCCTTTCGTTCAGTCAGTAGCTTCAATCATTTCTGGACGTTTTTCAATGGCAAAAATCATTGAATATTATAAATGCACAAACAGTAATTTCTCCGCATAGCAAGGTGCAATTCTGAAATTTTTTACTTTTTCCTGCTCCTCTTAGCATGATAAAGAAGATTCAAAGAGAGTGAGATGCCAGCTCCTTTCATTCAGTCAGTACCTTCAATCATTTCTGGACGTTTTTCAATGGCAAAAATCAATGAATATTGTAAATGCACAAACAGTAATTTCTCCGCATTGCAAGGTGCAAGTCTGAAATTTTTTGCTTTTTCCTGCTCCTCTTAGCATGATAAAGAAGATTCAAAGAGAGTGAGATGCCAGCTACTTTCATTCAGTCAGTAGCTTCAATCATTTCTGGACGTTTTTCAATGGTAAAAATCAATGAATATTGTAAATGCACAAACAGTAATTTCTCCACATTGCAAGGTGCAATTCTGAAATTTTTTGCTTTTTCCTGCTCCTCTTAGCATGATAAAGAAGATTCAAAGAGAGTGAGATGCCAGCTCCTTTCATTCAGTCAGTAGCTTCAAACATTTCTGGTATATGAATAACATGATGTTTTTCAATGGCAAAAATCAATGAATATTGTAAATGCACAAACAGTAATTTCTCCGCATTGCAAGGTGCAATTCTGAAATTTTTTGCTTTTTCCTGCTCCTCTTAGCATGATAAAGAAGATTCAAAGAGAGTGAGATGCCAGCTCCTTTCATTCAGTCAGTAGCTTCAATCATTTCTGGACGTTTTTCAATGGCAAAAATCAATGAATATTGTAAATGCACAAACAGTAATTTCTCTGCATTGCAAGGTGCAATTCTGAAATTTTTTGCTTTTTCCTGCTCCTCTTAGCATGATAAAGAAGATTCAAAGAGAGTGAGATGTCAGCTCCTTTCATTCAGTCAGTAGCTTCAAACATTTCTGGTATATGAATAACATGATGTTTTTCAATGGCAAAAATCAATGAATATTGTAAATGCACAAACAGTAATTTCTCCGCATTGCAAGGTGCAATTCTGAAATTTTTTGCTTTTTCCTGCTCCTCTTAGCATGATAAAGAATATTCAAAGAGAGTGAGATGCCAGCTCCTTTCATTCAGTCAGTAGCTTCAATCATTTCTGGACGTTTTTCAATGGCAAAAATCAATGAATATTGTAAATGCACAAACAGTAATTTCTCTGCATTGCAAGGTGCAATTCTGAAATTTTTTGCTTTTTCCTGCTCCTCTTAGCATGATAAAGAAGATTCAAAGAGAGTGAGATGCCAGCTCCTTTCGTTCAGTCAGTAGCTTCAATCATTTCTGGACGTTTTTCAATGGCAAAAATCATTGAATATTATAAATGCACAAACAGTAATTTCTCCGCATAGCAAGGTGCAATTCTGAAATTTTTTACTTTTTCCTGCTCCTCTTAGCATGATAAAGAAGATTCAAAGAGAGTGAGATGCCAGCTCCTTTCATTCAGTCAGTAGCTTCAATCATTTCTGGTATATGAATAACATGATGTTTTTCAATGGCAAAAATCAATGAATATTGTAAATGCACAAACAGTAATTTCTCCGCATTGCAAGGTGCAATTCTGAAATTTTTTGCTTTTTCCTGCTCCTCTTAGCATGATAAAGAAGATTCAAAGAGAGTGAGATGCCAGCTCCTTTCATTCAGTCAGTAGCTTCAATCATTTCTGGACGTTTTTCAATGGCAAAAATCAATGAATATTGTAAATGCACAAACAGTAATTTCTCCGCATTGCAAGGTGCAATTCTGAAATTTTTTGGTTTTTCCTGCTCCTCTTAGCATGATAAAGAAGATTCAAAGAGAGTGAGATGCCAGCTACTTTCATTCAGTCAGTAGCTTCAAACATTTCTGGTATATGAATAACATAATGTTTTTCAATGGCAAAAATCAATGAATATTGTAAATGCACAAACAGTAATTTCTCCGCATTGCAAGGTGCAAGTCTGAAATTTTTTGCTTTTTCCTGCTCCTCTTAGCATGATAAAGAAGATTCAAAGAGAGTGAGATGCCAGCTACTTTCATTCAGTCAGTAGCTTCAATCATTTCTGGACGTTTTTCAATGGTAAAAATCAATGAATATTGTAAATGCACAAACAGTAATTTCTCCACATTGCAAGGTGCAATTCTGAAATTTTTTGCTTTTTCCTGCTCCTCTTAGCATGATAAAGAAGATTCAAAGAGAGTGAGATGCCAGCTCCTTTCATTCAGTCAGTAGCTTCAAACATTTCTGGTATATGAATAACATGATGTTTTTCAATGGCAAAAATCAATGAATATTGTAAATGCACAAACAGTAATTTCTCCGCATTGCAAGGTGCAATTCTGAAATTTTTTGCTTTTTCCTGCTCCTCTTAGCATGATAAAGAACATTCAAAGAGAGTGAGATGCCAGCTCCTTTCATTCAGTCAGTAGCTTCAATCATTTCTGGATGTTTTTCAATGGCAAAAATCAATGAATATTGTAAATGCACAAACAGTAATTTCTCCGCATTGCAAGGTGCAATTCTGAAATTTTTTGCTTTTTCCTGCTCCTCTTAGCATGATAAAGAAGATTCAAAGAGAGTGAGATGCCAGCTCCTTTCATTCAGTCAGTACCTTCAATCATTTCTGGACGTTTTTCAATGGCAAAAATCAATGAATATTGTAAATGCACAAACAGTAATTTCTCCGCATTGCAAGGTGCAATTCTGAAATTTTTTGCTTTTTCCCGCTCCTCTTAGCATGATAAAGAAGATTCAAAGAGAGTGAGGTGCCAGCTCCTTTCATTCAGTCAGTAGCTTCAAACATTTCTGGTATATGAATAACATGTTTTTCAATGGCAAAAATCAATGAATATTGTAAATGCACAAACAGTAATTTCTCCGCATTGCAAGGTGCAATTCTGAAATTTTTTGATTTTTCCTGCTCCTCTTAGCATGATAAAGAAGATTCAAAGAGAGTGAGATGCCAGCTCCTTTCATTCAGTCAGTAGCTTCAATCATTTCTGGACGTTTTTCAATGGCAAAAATCAATGAATATTGTAAATGCACAAACAGTAATTTCTCCGCATTGCAAGGTGCAATTCTGAAATTTTTTGCTTTTTCCTGCTCCTCTTAGCATGATAAAGAAGATTCAAAGAGAGTGAGATGCCAGCTCCTTTCATTCAGTCAGTAGCTTCAAACATTTCTGGTATATGAATAACATGATGTTTTTCAATGGCAAAAATCAATGAATATTGTAAATGCACAAACAGTAATTTCTCCGCATTGCAAGGTGCAATTCTGAAATTTTTTGCTTTTTCCTGCTCCTCTTAGCATGATAAAGAAGATTCAAAGAGAGTGAGATGCCAGCTCCTTTCATTCAGTCAGTAGCTTCAAACATTTCTGGTATATGAATAAAATGATGTTTTTCAATGGCAAAAATCAATGAATATTGTAAATGCACAAACAGTAATTTCTCCGCATTGCAAGGTGCAAGTCTGAAATTTTTTGCTTTTTCCTGCTCCTCTTAGCATGATAAAGAAGATTCAAAGAGAGTGAGATGCCAGCTACTTTCATTCAGTCAGTAGCTTCAATCATTTCTGGACGTTTTTCAATGGTAAAAATCAATGAATATTGTAAATGCACAAACAGTAATTTCTCCACATTGCAAGGTGCAATTCTGAAATTTTTTGCTTTTTCCTGCTCCTCTTAGCATGATAAAGAAGATTCAAAGAGAGTGAGATGCCAGCTCCTTTCATTCAGTCAGTAGCTTCAAACATTTCTGGTATATGAATAACATGATGTTTTTCAATGGCAAAAATCAATGAATATTGTAAATGCACAAACAGTAATTTCTCCGCATTGCAAGGTGCAATTCTGAAATTTTTTGCTTTTTCCTGCTCCTCTTAGCATGATAAAGAAGATTCAAAGAGAGTGAGATGCCAGCTCCTTTCATTCAGTCAGTAGCTTCAATCATTTCTGGACGTTTTTCAATGGCAAAAATCAATGAATATTGTAAATGCACAAACAGTAATTTCTCCGCATTGCAAGGTGCAATTCTGAAATTTTTTGGTTTTTCCTGCTCCTCTTAGCATGATAAAGAAGATTCAAAGAGAGTGAGATGCCAGCTACTTTCATTCAGTCAGTAGCTTCAAACATTTCTGGTATATGAATAACATAATGTTTTTCAATGGCAAAAATCAATGAATATTGTAAATGCACAAACAGTAATTTCTCCGCATTGCAAGGTGCAAGTCTGAAATTTTTTGCTTTTTCCTGCTCCTCTTAGCATGATAAAGAAGATTCAAAGAGAGTGAGATGCCAGCTACTTTCATTCAGTCAGTAGCTTCAATCATTTCTGGACGTTTTTCAATGGTAAAAATCAATGAATATTGTAAATGCACAAACAGTAATTTCTCCACATTGCAAGGTGCAATTCTGAAATTTTTTGCTTTTTCCTGCTCCTCTTAGCATGATAAAGAAGATTCAAAGAGAGTGAGATGCCAGCTCCTTTCATTCAGTCAGTAGCTTCAAACATTTCTGGTATATGAATAACATGATGTTTTTCAATGGCAAAAATCAATGAATATTGTAAATGCACAAACAGTAATTTCTCCGCATTGCAAGGTGCAATTCTGAAATTTTTTGCTTTTTCCTGCTCCTCTTAGCATGATAAAGAACATTCAAAGAGAGTGAGATGCCAGCTCCTTTCATTCAGTCAGTAGCTTCAATCATTTCTGGATGTTTTTCAATGGCAAAAATCAATGAATATTGTAAATGCACAAACAGTAATTTCTCCGCATTGCAAGGTGCAATTCTGAAATTTTTTGCTTTTTCCTGCTCCTCTTAGCATGATAAAGAAGATTCAAAGAGAGTGAGATGCCAGCTCCTTTCATTCAGTCAGTACCTTCAATCATTTCTGGACGTTTTTCAATGGCAAAAATCAATGAATATTGTAAATGCACAAACAGTAATTTCTCCGCATTGCAAGGTGCAATTCTGAAATTTTTTGCTTTTTCCCGCTCCTCTTAGCATGATAAAGAAGATTCAAAGAGAGTGAGGTGCCAGCTCCTTTCATTCAGTCAGTAGCTTCAAACATTTCTGGTATATGAATAACATGTTTTTCAATGGCAAAAATCAATGAATATTGTAAATGCACAAACAGTAATTTCTCCGCATTGCAAGGTGCAATTCTGAAATTTTTTGATTTTTCCTGCTCCTCTTAGCATGATAAAGAAGATTCAAAGAGAGTGAGATGCCAGCTCCTTTCATTCAGTCAGTAGCTTCAATCATTTCTGGACGTTTTTCAATGGCAAAAATCAATGAATATTGTAAATGCACAAACAGTAATTTCTCCGCATTGCAAGGTGCAATTCTGAAATTTTTTGCTTTTTCCTGCTCCTCTTAGCATGATAAAGAAGATTCAAAGAGAGTGAGATGCCAGCTCCTTTCATTCAGTCAGTAGCTTCAAACATTTCTGGTATATGAATAACATGATGTTTTTCAATGGCAAAAATCAATGAATATTGTAAATGCACAAACAGTAATTTCTCCGCATTGCAAGGTGCAATTCTGAAATTTTTTGCTTTTTCCTGCTCCTCTTAGCATGATAAAGAAGATTCAAAGAGAGTGAGATGCCAGCTCCTTTCATTCAGTCAGTAGCTTCAAACATTTCTGGTATATGAATAAAATGATGTTTTTCAATGGCAAAAATCAATGAATATTGTAAATGCACAAACAGTAATTTCTCCGCATTGCAAGGTGCAAGTCTGAAATTTTTTGCTTTTTCCTGCTCCTCTTAGCATGATAAAGAAGATTCAAAGAGAGTGAGATGCCAGCTACTTTCATTCAGTCAGTAGCTTCAATCATTTCTGGACGTTTTTCAATGGTAAAAATCAATGAATATTGTAAATGCACAAACAGTAATTTCTCCACATTGCAAGGTGCAATTCTGAAATTTTTTGCTTTTTCCTGCTCCTCTTAGCATGATAAAGAAGATTCAAAGAGAGTGAGATGCCAGCTCCTTTCATTCAGTCAGTAGCTTCAAACATTTCTGGTATATGAATAACATGATGTTTTTCAATGGCAAAAATCAATGAATATTGTAAATGCACAAACAGTAATTTCTCCGCATTGCAAGGTGCAATTCTGAAATTTTTTGCTTTTTCCTGCTCCTCTTAGCATGATAAAGAAGATTCAAAGAGAGTGAGATGCCAGCTCCTTTCATTCAGTCAGTAGCTTCAATCATTTCTGGATGTTTTTCAATGGCAAAAATCAATGAATATTGTAAATGCACAAACTGTAATTTCTCCGCATTGCAAGGTGCAATTCTGAAATTTTTTGCTTTTTCCTGCTCCTCTTAGCATGTTAAAGAAGATTCAAAGAGAGTGAGATGCCAGCTCCTTTCATTCAGTCAGTAGCTTCAATCATTTCTGGACGTTTTTCAGTGGCAAAAATCAATGAATATTGTAAATGCACAAACAGTAATTTCTCCGCATTGCAAGGTGCAATTCTGAAATTTTTTGCTTTTTCCTGCTCCTCTTAGCATGATAAAGAAGATTCAAAGAGAGTGAGATGCCAGCTCCTTTCATTCAGTCAGTACCTTCAATCATTTCTGGACGTTTTTCAATGGCAAAAATCAATGAATATTGTAAATGCACAAACAGTAATTTCTCCGCATTGCAAGGTGCAAGTCTGAAATTTTTTGCTTTTTCCTGCTCCTCTTAGCATGATAAAGAAGATTCAAAGAGAGTGAGATGCCAGCTACTTTCATTCAGTCAGTAGCTTCAATCATTTCTGGACGTTTTTCAATGGTAAAAATCAATGAATATTGTAAATGCACAAACAGTAATTTCTCCACATTGCAAGGTGCAATTCTGAAATTTTTTGCTTTTTCCTGCTCCTCTTAGCATGATAAAGAAGATTCAAAGAGAGTGAGATGCCAGCTCCTTTCATTCAGTCAGTAGCTTCAAACATTTCTGGTATATGAATAACATGATGTTTTTCAATGGCAAAAATCAATGAATATTGTAAATGCACAAACAGTAATTTCTCCGCATTGCAAGGTGCAATTCTGAAATTTTTTGCTTTTTCCTGCTCCTCTTAGCATGATAAAGAAGATTCAAAGAGAGTGAGATGCCAGCTCCTTTCATTCAGTCAGTAGCTTCAATCATTTCTGGATGTTTTTCAATGGCAAAAATCAATGAATATTGTAAATGCACAAACTGTAATTTCTCCGCATTGCAAGGTGCAATTCTGAAATTTTTTGCTCTTTCCTGCTCCTCTTAGCATGATAAAGAAGATTCAAAGAGAGTGAGATGCCAGCTCCTTTCATTCAGTCAGTAGCTTCAATCATTTCTGGACGTTTTTCAATGGCAAAAATCAATGAATATTGTAAATGCACAAACAGTAATTTCTCCGCATTGCAAGGTGCAATTCTGAAATTTTTTGCTTTTTCCTGCTCCTCT
The DNA here is from genome assembly GCF_046119375.1 of Phyllobates terribilis. Classification (NCBI taxonomy): domain Eukaryota; kingdom Metazoa; phylum Chordata; class Amphibia; order Anura; family Dendrobatidae; genus Phyllobates; species Phyllobates terribilis. The sequence goes on from NW_027364190.1 coordinate 138,767, forward strand.
TAGCATGATAAAGAAGATTCAAAGAGAGTGAGATGCCAGCTCCTTTCATTCAGTCAGTACCTTCAATCATTTCTGGACGTTTTTCAATGGCAAAAATCAATGAATATTGTAAATGCACAAACAGTAATTTCTCCGCATTGCAAGGTGCAATTCTGAAATTTTTTGCTTTTTCCCGCTCCTCTTAGCATGATAAAGAAGATTCAAAGAGAGTGAGGTGCCAGCTCCTTTCATTCAGTCAGTAGCTTCAAACATTTCTGGTATATGAATAACATGTTTTTCAATGGCAAAAATCAATGAATATTGTAAATGCACAAACAGTAATTTCTCCGCATTGCAAGGTGCAATTCTGAAATTTTTTGATTTTTCCTGCTCCTCTTAGCATGATAAAGAAGATTCAAAGAGAGTGAGATGCCAGCTCCTTTCATTCAGTCAGTAGCTTCAATCATTTCTGGACGTTTTTCAATGGCAAAAATCAATGAATATTGTAAATGCACAAACAGTAATTTCTCCGCATTGCAAGGTGCAATTCTGAAATTTTTTGCTTTTTCCTGCTCCTCTTAGCATGATAAAGAAGATTCAAAGAGAGTGAGATGCCAGCTCCTTTCATTCAGTCAGTAGCTTCAAACATTTCTGGTATATGAATAACATGATGTTTTTCAATGGCAAAAATCAATGAATATTGTAAATGCACAAACAGTAATTTCTCCGCATTGCAAGGTGCAATTCTGAAATTTTTTGCTTTTTCCTGCTCCTCTTAGCATGATAAAGAAGATTCAAAGAGAGTGAGATGCCAGCTCCTTTCATTCAGTCAGTAGCTTCAAACATTTCTGGTATATGAATAACATGATGTTTTTCAATGGCAAAAATCAATGAATATTGTAAATGCACAAACAGTAATTTCTCCGCATTGCAAGGTGCAAGTCTGAAATTTTTTGCTTTTTACTGCTCCTCTTAGCATGATAAAGAAGATTCAAAGAGAGTGAGATGCCAGCTACTTTCATTCAGTCAGTAGCTTCAATCATTTCTGGACGTTTTTCAATGGTAAAAATCAATGAATATTGTAAATGCACAAACAGTAATTTCTCCACATTGCAAGGTGCAATTCTGAAATTTTTTGCTTTTTCCTGCTCCTCTTAGCATGATAAAGAAGATTCAAAGAGAGTGAGATGCCAGCTCCTTTCATTCAGTCAGTAGCTTCAAACATTTCTGGTATATGAATAACATGTTTTTCAATGGTAAAAATCAATGAATATTGTAAATGCACAAACAGTAATTTCTCCGCAATGCAAGGTGCAATTCTGAAATTTTTTGCTTTTTCCCGCTCCTCTTAGCATGATAAAGAAGATTCAAAGAGAGTGAGGTGCCAGCTCCTTTCATTCAGTCAGTAGCTTCAAACATTTCTGGTATATGAATAACATGTTTTTCAATGGCAAAAATCAATGAATATTGTAAATGCACAAACAGTAATTTCTCCGCATTGCAAGGTGCAATTCTGAAATTTTTGATTTTTCCTGCTCCTCTTAGCATGATAAAGAAAATTCAAAGAGAGTGAGATGCCGGCTCCTTTCATTCAGTCAGTAGCTTCAATCATTTCTGGACGTTTTTCAATGGCAAAAATCAATGAATATTGTAAATGCACAAACAGTAATTTCTCCGCATTGCAAGGTGCAATTCTGAAATTTTTTGCTTTTTCCTGCTCCTCTTAGCATGATAAAGAAGATTCAAAGAGAGTGAGATGCCAGCTCCTTTCATTCAGTCAGTAGCTTCAAACATTTCTGGTATATGAATAACATGATGTTTTTCAATGGCAAAAATCAATGAATATTGTAAATGCACAAACAGTAATTTCTCCGCATTGCAAGGTGCAATTCTGAAATTTTTTGCTTTTTCCTGCTCCTCTTAGCATGATAAAGAAGATTCAAAGAGAGTGAGATGCCAGCTCCTTTCATTCAGTCAGTAGCTTCAAACATTTCTGGTATATGAATAACATGATGTTTTTCAATGGTAAAAATCAATGAATATTGTAAATGCACAAACAGTAATTTCTCCGCATTGCAAGGTGCAAGTCTGAAATTTTTTGCTTTTTCCTGCTCCTCTTAGCATGATAAAGAAGATTCAAAGACAGTGAGATGCCAGCTACTTTCATTCAGTCAGTAGCTTCAATCATTTCTGGACGTTTTTCAATGGTAAAAATCAATGAATATTGTAAATGCACAAACAGTAATTTCTCCACATTGCAAGGTGCAATTCTGAAATTTTTTGCTTTTTCCTGCTCCTCTTAGCATGATAAAGAAGATTCAAAGAGAGTGAGATGCCAGCTCCTTTCATTCAGTCAGTAGCTTCAAACATTTCTGGTATATGAATAACATGATGTTTTTCAATGGCAAAAATCAATGAATATTGTAAATGCACAAACAGTAATTTCTCCGCATTGCAAGGTGCAATTCTGAAATTTTTTGCTTTTTCCTGCTCCTCTTAGCATGATAAAGAAGATTCAAAGACAGTGACATGCCAGCTCCTTTCATTCAGTCAGTAGCTTCAATCATTTCTGGATGTTTTTCAATGGCAAAAATCAATGAATATTGTAAATGCACAAACTGTAATTTCTCCGCATTGCAAGGTGCAATTCTGAAATTTTTTGCTTTTTCCTGCTCCTCTTAGTATGATAAAGAAGATTCAAAGAGAGTGAGATGCCAGCTCCTTTCATTCAGTCAGTAGCTTCAATCATTTCTGGACGTTTTTCAGTGGCAAAAATCAATGAATATTGTAAATGCACAAACAGTAATTTCTCCGCATTGCAAGGTGCAATTCTGAAATTTTTTGCTTTTTCCCGCTCCTCTTAGCATGATAAAGAAGATACAAAGAGAGTGATGTGCCAGCTCCTTTCATTCAGTCAGTAGCTTCAAACATTTCTGGTATATGAATAACATGTTTTTCAATGGCAAAAATCAATGAATATTGTAAATGCACAAACAGTAATTTCTCCGCATTGCAAGGTGCAATTCTGAAATTTTTTGATTTTTCCTGCTCCTCTTAGCATGATAAAGAAGATTCAAAGAGAGTGAGATGCCAGCTCCTTTCATTCAGTCAGTAGCTTCAATCATTTCTGGACGTTTTTCAATGGCAAAAATCAATGAATATTGTAAATGCACAAACAGTAATTTCTCCGCATTGCAAGGTGCAATTCTGAAATTTTTTGCTTTTTCCTGCTCCTCTTAGCATGATAAAGAAGATTCAAAGAGAGTGAGATGCCAGCTCCTTTCATTCAGTCAGTAGCTTCAAACATTTCTGGTATATGAATAACATGATGTTTTTCAATGGCAAAAATCAATGAATATTGTAAATGCACAAACAGTAATTTCTCCGCATTGCAAGGTGCAAGTCTGAAATTTTTTGCTTTTTCCTGCTCCTCTTAGCATGATAAAGAAGATTCAAAGAGAGTGAGATGCCAGTTACTTTCATTCAGTCAGTAGCTTCAATCATTTCTGGACGTTTTTCAATGGTAAAAATCAATGAATATTGTAAATGCACAAACAGTAATTTCTCCACATTGCAAGGTGCAATTCTGAAATTTTTTGCTTTTTCCTGCTCCTCTTAGCATGATAAAGAAGATTCAAAGAGAGTGAGATGCCAGCTCCTTTCATTCAGTCAGTAGCGTCAAACATTTCTGGTATATGAATAACATGATGTTTTTCAATGGCAAAAATCAATGAATATTGTAAATGCACAAACAGTAATTTCTCCGCATTGCAAGGTGCAATTCTGAAATTTTTTGCTTTTTCCTGCTCCTCTTAGCATGATAAAGAAGATTCAAAGAGAGTGAGATGCCAGCTCCTTTCATTCAGTCAGTAGCTTCAAACATTTCTGGTATATGAATAACATGATGTTTTTCAATGGCAAAAATCAATGAATATTGTAAATGCACAAACAGTAATTTCTCCGCATTGCAAGGTGCAATTCTGAAATTTTTTGCTTTTTCCTGCTCCTCTTAGCATGATAAAGAAGATTCAAAGAGAGTGAGATGCCAGCTCCTTTCATTCAGTCAGTAGCTTCAATCATTTCTGGATGTTTTTCAATGGCAAAAATCAATGAATATTGTAAATGCACAAACAGTAATTTCTCCGCATTGCAAGGTGCAATTCTGAAATTTTTTGCTTTTTCCTGCTCCTCTTAGCATGATAAAGAAGATTCAAAGAGAGTGAGATGTCAGCTCCTTTCATTCAGTCAGTAGCTTCAAACATTTCTGGTATATGAATAACATGATGTTTTTCAATGGCAAAAATCAATGAATATTGTAAATGCACAAACAGTAATTTCTCCGCATTGCAAGGTGCAATTCTGAAATTTTTTGCTTTTTCCTGCTCCTCTTAGCATGATAAAGAAGATTCAAAGAGAGTGAGATGCCAGCTCCTTTCATTCAGTCAGTAGCTTCAATCATTTCTGGATGTTTTTCAATGGCAAAAATCAATGAATATTGTAAATGCACAAACAGTAATTTCTCCGCATTGCAAGGTGCAATTCTGAAATTTTTTGATTTTTCCTGCTCCTCTTAGCATGATAAAGAAAATTCAAAGAGAGTGAGATGCCGGCTCCTTTCATTCAGTCAGTAGCTTCAATCATTTCTGGACGTTTTTCAATGGCAAAAATCAATGAATATTGTAAATGCACAAACAGTAATTTCTCCGCATTGCAAGGTGCAATTCTGAAATTTTTTGCTTTTTCCTGCTCCTCTTAGCATGATAAAGAAGATTCAAAGAGAGTGAGATGCCAGCTCCTTTCATTCAGTCAGTAGCTTCAAACATTTCTGGTATATGAATAACATGATGTTTTTCAATGGCAAAAATCAATGAATATTGTAAATGCACAAACAGTAATTTCTCCGCATTGCAAGGTGCAATTCTGAAATTTTTTGCTTTTTCCTGCTCCTCTTAGCATGATAAAGAAGATTCAAAGAGAGTGAGATGCCAGCTCCTTTCATTCAGTCAGTAGCTTCAAACATTTCTGGTATATGAATAACATGATGTTTTTCAATGGCAAAAATCAATGAATATTGTAAATGCACAAACAGTAATTTCTCCGCATTGCAAGGTGCAAGTCTGAAATTTTTTGCTTTTTCCTGCTCCTCTTAGCATGATAAAGAAGATTCAAAGACAGTGAGATGCCAGCTACTTTCATTCAGTCAGTAGCTTCAATCATTTCTGGACGTTTTTCAATGGTAAAAATCAATGAATATTGTAAATGCACAAACAGTAATTTCTCCACATTGCAAGGTGCAATTCTGAAATTTTTTGCTTTTTCCTGCTCCTCTTAGCATGATAAAGAAGATTCAAAGAGAGTGAGATGCCAGCTCCTTTCATTCAGTCAGTAGCTTCAAACATTTCTGGTATATGAATAACATGATGTTTTTCAATGGCAAAAATCAATGAATATTGTAAATGCACAAACAGTAATTTCTCCGCATTGCAAGGTGCAATTCTGAAATTTTTTGCTTTTTCCTGCTCCTCTTAGCATGATAAAGAAGATTCAAAGAGAGTGACATGCCAGCTCCTTTCATTCAGTCAGTAGCTTCAATCATTTCTGGATGTTTTTCAATGGCAAAAATCAATGAATATTGTAAATGCACAAACTGTAATTTCTCCGCATTGCAAGGTGCAATTCTGAAATTTTTTGCTTTTTCCTGCTCCTCTTAGTATGATAAAGAAGATTCAAAGAGAGTGAGATGCCAGCTCCTTTCATTCAGTCAGTAGCTTCAATCATTTCTGGACGTTTTTCAGTGGCAAAAATCAATGAATATTGTAAATGCACAAACAGTAATTTCTCCGCATTGCAAGGTGCAATTCTGAAATTTTTTGCTTTTTCCCGCTCCTCTTAGCATGATAAAGAAGATACAAAGAGAGTGATGTGCCAGCTCCTTTCATTCAGTCAGTAGCTTCAAACATTTCTGGTATATGAATAACATGTTTTTCAATGGCAAAAATCAATGAATATTGTAAATGCACAAACAGTAATTTCTCCGCATTGCAAGGTGCAATTCTGAAATTTTTTGATTTTTCCTGCTCCTCTTAGCATGATAAAGAAGATTCAAAGAGAGTGAGATGCCAGCTCCTTTCATTCAGTCAGTAGCTTCAATCATTTCTGGACGTTTTTCAATGGCAAAAATCAATGAATATTGTAAATGCACAAACAGTAATTTCTCCGCATTGCAAGGTGCAATTCTGAAATTTTTTGCTTTTTCCTGCTCCTCTTAGCATGATAAAGAAGATTCAAAGAGAGTGAGATGCCAGCTCCTTTCATTCAGTCAGTAGCTTCAAACATTTCTGGTATATGAATAACATGATGTTTTTCAATGGCAAAAATCAATGAATATTGTAAATGCACAAACAGTAATTTCTCCGCATTGCAAGGTGCAAGTCTGAAATTTTTTGCTTTTTCCTGCTCCTCTTAGCATGATAAAGAAGATTCAAAGAGAGTGAGATGCCAGTTACTTTCATTCAGTCAGTAGCTTCAATCATTTCTGGACGTTTTTCAATGGTAAAAATCAATGAATATTGTAAATGCACAAACAGTAATTTCTCCACATTGCAAGGTGCAATTCTGAAATTTTTTGCTTTTTCCTGCTCCTCTTAGCATGATAAAGAAGATTCAAAGAGAGTGAGATGCCAGCTCCTTTCATTCAGTCAGTAGCTTCAAACATTTCTGGTATATGAATAACATGATGTTTTTCAATGGCAAAAATCAATGAATATTGTAAATGCACAAACAGTAATTTCTCCGCATTGCAAGGTGCAATTCTGAAATTTTTTGCTTTTTCCTGCTCCTCTTAGCATGATAAAGAAGATTCAAAGAGAGTGAGATGCCAGCTCCTTTCATTCAGTCAGTAGCTTCAAACATTTCTGGTATATGAATAACATGATGTTTTTCAATGGCAAAAATCAATGAATATTGTAAATGCACAAACAGTAATTTCTCCGCATTGCAAGGTGCAATTCTGAAATTTTTTGCTTTTTCCTGCTCCTCTTAGCATGATAAAGAAGATTCAAAGAGAGTGAGATGCCAGCTCCTTTCATTCAGTCAGTAGCTTCAATCATTTCTGGATGTTTTTCAATGGCAAAAATCAATGAATATTGTAAATGCACAAACAGTAATTTCTCCGCATTGCAAGGTGCAATTCTGAAATTTTTTGCTTTTTCCTGCTCCTCTTAGCATGATAAAGAAGATTCAAAGAGAGTGAGATGTCAGCTCCTTTCATTCAGTCAGTAGCTTCAAACATTTCTGGTATATGAATAACATGATGTTTTTCAATGGCAAAAATCAATGAATATTGTAAATACACAAACAGTAATTTCTCCGCATTGCAAGGTGCAATTCTGAAATTTTTTGCTTTTTCCTGCTCCTCTTAGCATGATAAAGAAGATTCAAAGAGAGTGAGATGCCAGCTCCTTTCATTCAGTCAGTAGCTTCAATCATTTCTGGATGTTTTTCAATGGCAAAAATCAATGAATATTGTAAATGCACAAACAGTAATTTCTCCGCATTGCAAGGTGCAATTCTGAAATTTTTTGCTTTTTCCTGCTCCTCTTAGCATGATAAAGAAGATTCAAAGAGAGTGAGATGCCAGCTCCTTTCGTTCAGTCAGTAGCTTCAATCATTTCTGGACGTTTTTCAATGGCAAAAATCATTGAATATTATAAATGCACAAACAGTAATTTCTCCGCATTGCAAGGTGCAATTCTGAAATTTTTTACTTTTTCCTGCTCCTCTTAGCATGATAAAGAAGATTCAAAGAGAGTGAGATGCCAGCTCCTTTCATTCAGTCAGTAGCTTCAATCATTTCTGGTATATGAATAACATGATGTTTTTCAATGGCAAAAATCAATGAATATTGTAAATGCACAAACAGTAATTTCTCCGCATTGCAAGGTGCAATTCTGAAATTTTTTGCTTTTTCCTGCTCCTCTTAGCATGATAAAGAAGATTCAAAGAGAGTGAGATGCCAGCTCCTTTCATTCAGTCAGTAGCATCAATCATTTCTGGACGTTTTTCAATGGCAAAAATCAATGAATATTGTAAATGCACAAACTGTAATTTCTCCGCATTGCAAGGTGCAATTCTGAAATTTTTTGCTTTTTCCTGCTCCTCTTAGCATGATAAACAAGATTCAAAGAGAGTGAGATGCCAGTTCCTTTCATTCAGTCAGTAGCTTCAATCATTTCTGGATGTTTTTCAATGGCAAAAATCAATGAATATTGTAAATGCACAAACAGTAATTTCTCCGCATTGCAAGGTGCAATTCTGAAATTTTTTGCTTTTTCCTGCTCCTCTTAGCATGATAAAGAAGATTCAAAGAGAGTGAGATGCCAGCTCTTTTCATTCAGTCAGTAGCTTCAATCATTTCTGGACGTTTTTCAATGGCAAAAATCAATGAATATTGTAAATTCACAAACAGTAATTTCTCCGCATTGCAAGGTGCAATTCTGAAATTTTTTGCTTTTTCCTGCTCCTCTTAGCATGATAAAGAAGATTCAAAGAGAGTGAGATGCCAGCTCCTTTCATTCAGTCAGTAGCTTCAAACATTTCTGGTATATGAATAACATGATGTTTTTCAATGGCAAAAATCAATGAATATTGTAAATGCACAAACAGTAATTTCTCCGCATTGCAAGGTGCAATTCTGAAATTTTTTGCTTTTTCCTGCTCCTCTTAGCATGATAAAGAAGATTCAAAGAGAGTGAGATGCCAGCTCCTTTCGTTCAGTCAGTAGCTTCAATCATTTCTGGACGTTTTTCAATGGCAAAAATCATTGAATATTATAAATGCACAAACAGTAATTTCTCCGCATTGCAAGGTGCAATTCTGAAATTTTTTACTTTTTCCTGCTCCTCTTAGCATGATAAAGAAGATTCAAAGAGAGTGAGATGCCAGCTCCTTTCATTCAGTCAGTAGCTTCAATCATTTCTGGTATATGAATAACATGATGTTTTTCAATGGCAAAAATCAATGAATATTGTAAATGCACAAACAGTAATTTCTCCGCATTGCAAGGTGCAATTCTGAAATTTTTTGCTTTTTCCTGCTCCTCTTAGCATGATAAAGAAGATTCAAAGAGAGTGAGATGCCAGCTCCTTTCATTCAGTCAGTAGCTTCAATCATTTCTGGACGTTTTTCAATGGCAAAAATCAATGAATATTGTAAATGCACAAACAGTAATTTCTCCGCATTGCAAGGTGCAATTCTGAAATTTTTTGCTTTTTCCTGCTCCTCTTAGCATGATAAAGAAGATTCAAAGAGAGTGAGATGCCAGCTCCTTTCATTCAGTCAGTAGCTTCAATCATTTCTGGACGTTTTTCAATGGCAAAAATCAATGAATATTGTAAATGCACAAACAGTAATTTCTCCGCATTGCAAGGTGCAATTCTGAAATTTTTTGCTTTTTCCTGCTCCTCTTAGCATGATAAAGAAGATTCAAAGAGAGTGAGATGCCAGCTCCTTTCATTCAGTCAGTAGCTTCAATCATTTCTGGACGTTTTTCAATGGCAAAAATCAATGAATATTGTAAATGCACAAACAGTAATTTCTCCGCATTGCAAGGTGCAATTCTGAAATTTTTTACTTTTTCCTGCTCCTCTTAGCATGATAAAGAAGATTCAAAGAGAGTGAGATGCCAGCTCCTTTCATTCAGTCAGTAGCTTCAATCATTTCTGGTATATGAATAACATGATGTTTTTCAATCGCAAAAATCAATGAATATTGTAAATGCACAAACAGTAATTTCTCCGCATTGCAAGGTGCAATTCTGAAATTTTTTGCTTTTTCCTGCTCCGCTTAGCATGATAAAGAAGATTCAAAGAGAGTGAGATGCCAGCTCCTTTCATTCAGTCAGTAGCTTCAATCATTTCTGGATGTTTTTCAATGGCAAAAATCAATGAATATTGGAAATGCACAAACAGTAATTTCTCCGCATTGCAAGGTGCAATTCTGAAATTTTTTGCTTTTTCCTGCTCCTCTTAGCATGATAAAGAAGATTCAAAGAGAGTGAGATGCCAGCTCCTTTCCTTCAGTCAGTAGCTTCAATCATTTCTGGTATATGAATAACATGATGTTTTTCAATGGCAAAAATCAATGAATTTTGTAAATGCACAAACAGTAATTTCTCCGCATTGCAAAGCGCAATTCTGAATTTTTTTGCTTTTTCCTGCTCCTCTTAGCATGATAAAGAAGATTCAAAGAGAGTGAGATGCCAGCTCCTTTCGTTCAGTCAGTAGCTTCAATCATTTCTGGACATTTTTCAATGGCAAAAATCAATGAATATTGTAAATGCACAAACAGTAATTTCTCCGCATGGCAAGGTGCAATTCTGAAATTTTTTGCTTTTTCCTGCTCCTCTTAGCATGATAAAGAAGATTCAAAGAGAGTGAAATGCCAGCTCCTTTCATTCAGTCAGTAGCTTCAATCATTTCTGGACGTTTTTCAATGGCAAAAATCAATGAATATTGTAAATGCACAAACAGTAATTTCTCCGCATTGCAAGGTGCAATTCTGAAATTTTTTGCTTTTTCCTGCTCCTCTTAGCATGATAAAGAAGATTCAAAGAGAGTGAGATGCCAGCTCCTTTCATTCAGTCAGTAGCTTCAATCATTTCTGGACGTTTTTCAATGGCAAAAATCAATGAATATTGTAAATGCACAAACAGTAATTTCTCCGCATTGCAAGGTGCAATTCTGAAATTTTTTGCTTTTTCCTGCTCCTCTTAGCATGATAAAGAAGATTCAAAGAGAGTGAGATGCCAGCTCCTTTCCTTCAGTCAGTAGCGTCAATCATTTCTGGCATATGAATAACATGATGTTTTTCAATGGCAAAAATCAATGAATTTTGTAAATGCACAAACAGTAATTTCTCCGCATTGCAAGGCGCAATTCTGAAATTTTTTGCTTTTTCCTGCTCCTCTTAGCATGATAAAGAAGATTCAAAGAGAGTGAGATGCCAGCTCCTTTCATTCAGTCAGTAGCTTCAATCATTTCTGGACATTTTTCAATGGCAAAAATCAATGAATATTGTAAATGCACAAACAGTAATTTCTCCGCATTGCAAGGTGCAATTCTGAAATTTTTTGCTTTTTCCTGCTCCTCTTAGCATGATAAAGAAGATTCAAAGAGAGTGAGATGACAGCTCCTTTCATTCAGTCAGTAGCTTCAATCATTTCTGGACGTTTTTCAATGGCAAAAATCAATGAATATTGTAAATGCACAAACAGTAATTTCTCCGCATTGCAAGGTGCAATTCTGAAATTTTTCCTTTTTCCTGCTCCTCTTAGCATGATAAAGAAGATTCAAAGAGAGTGAGGTGCCAGCTCCTTTCATTCAGTCAGGAGCTTCAAACATTTCTGGTATATGAATAACATGTTTTTCAATGGCAAAAATCAATGAATATTGTAAATGCACAAACAGTAATTTCTCCGCATTGCAAGGTGCAATTCTGAAATTTTTTGCTTTTTCCTGCTCCTCTTAGCATGATAAAGAAGATTCAAAGAGAGTGAGATGCCAGCTCCTTTCATTCAGTCAGTAGCTTCAAACATTTCTGGACGTTTTTCAATGGCAAAAATCAATGAATATTGTAAATGCACAAACAGTAATTTCTCCGCATTGCAAGGTGCAATTCTGAAATTTTTTGTTTTTTCCTGCTCCTCTTAGCATGATAAAGAAGATTCAAAGAGAGTGAGATGCCAGCTCCTTTCATTCAGTCAGTAGCTTCAATCATTTCTGGACGTTTTTCAATGGCAAAAATCAATGAATATTGTAAATGCACAAACAGTAATTTCTCCGCATTGCAAGGTGCAATTCTGAAATTTTTTGCTTTTTCCTGCTCCTCTTAGCATGATAAACAAGATTCAAAGAGAGTGAGATGTCAGCTCCTTTCATTCAGTCAGTAGCTTCAATCATTTCTGGATGTTTTTCAATGGCAAAAATCATTGAATATTGTAAATGCACAAACAGTAATTTCTCCGCATTGCAAGGTGCAATTCTGAAATTTTTTACTTTTTCCTGCTCCTCTTAGCATGATAAAGAAGATTCAAAGAGAGTGAGATGCCAGCTCCTTTCATTCACTCAGTAGCTTCAATCATTTCTGGTATATGAATAACATGATGTTTTTCAATCGCAAAAATCAATGAATATTGTAAATGCACAAACAGTAATTTCTCCGCATTGCAAGGTGCAATTCTGAAATTTTTTGCTTTTTCCTGCTCCTCTTAGCATGATAAAGAAGATTCAAAGAGAGTGAGATGCCAGCTCCTTTCATTCAGTCAGTAGCTTCAATCATTTCTGGATGTTTTTCAATGGCAAAAATCAATGAATATTGTAAATGCACAAACAGTAATTTCTCCGCATTGCAAGGTGCAATTCTGAAATTTTTTGCTTTTTCCTGCTCCTCTTAGCATGATAAAGAAGATTCAAAGAGAGTGAGATGCCAGCTCCTTTCCTTCAGTCAGTAGCTTCAATCATTTCTGGTATATGAATAACATGATGTTTTTCAATGGCAAAAATCAATGAATTTTGTAAATGCACAAACATTAATTTCTCCGCATTGCAAGGCGCAATTCTGAAATTTTTTGCTTTTTCCTGCTCCTCTTAGCATGATAAAGAAGATTCAAAGAGAGTGAGATGCCAGCTCCTTTCATTCAGTCAGTAGCTTCAATCATTTCTGGACATTTTTCAATGGCAAAAATCAATGAATATTGTAAATGCACAAACAGTAATTTCTCCGCATTGCAAGGTGCAATTCTGAAATTTTTTGCTTTTTCCTGCTCCTCTTAGCATGATAAAGAAGATTCAAAGAGAGTGAGATGCCAGCTCCTTTCATTCAGTCAGTAGCTTCAATCATTTCTGGACGTTTTTCAATGGCAAAAATCAATGAATATTGTAAATGCACAAACAGTAATTTCTCCGCATTGCAAGGTGCAATTCTGAAATTTTTTGCTTTTTCCTGCTCCTCTTAGCATGATAAAGAATATTCAAAGAGAGTGAGATGCCAGCTCCTTTCATTCAGTCAGTACCTTCAATCATTTCTGGACGTTTTTCAATGGCAAAAATCAATGAATATTGTAAATGCACAAACAGTAATTTCTCCGCATTGCAAGGTGCAATTCTGAAATTTTTTGCTTTTTCCTGCTCCTCTTAGCATGATAAAGAAGATTCAAAGAGAGTGAGATGCCAGCTCCTTTCATTCAGTCAGTAGCTTCAATCATTTCTGGACGTTTTTCAATGGCAAAAATCAATGAATATTGTAAATGCACAAACTGTAATTTCTCCGCATTGCAAGGTGCAATTCTGAAATTTTTTGCTCTTTCCTGCTCCTCTTAGCATGATAAAGAAGATTCAAAGAGAGTGAGATGCCAGCTCCTTTCATTCAGTCAGTAGCTTCAATCATTTCTGGTATATGAATAACATGATGTTTTTCAATAGCAAAAATCAATGAATATTGTAAATGCACAAACAGTAATTTCTCCGCATTGCAAGGTGCAATTCTGAAATTTTTTGCTTTTTCCTGCTCCTCTTAGCATGATAAAGAAGATTCAAAGAGAGTGAGATGCCAGCTCCTTTCATTCAGTCAGTAGCTTCAATCATTTCTGGACGTTTTTCAATGGCAAAAATCAATGAATATTGTAAATGCACAAACAGTAATTTCTCCGCATTGCAAGGTGCAATTCTGAAATTTTTTGCTTTTTCCTGCTCCTCTTAGCATGATAAACAAGATTCAAAGAGAGTGAGATGCCAGCTCCTTTCATTCAGTCAGTAGCTTCAATCATTTCTGGACGTTTTTCAATGGCAAAAATCATTGAATATTGTAAATGCACAAACAGTAATTTCTCCGCATTGCAAGGTGCAATTCTGAAATTTTTTACTTTTTCCTGCTCCTCTTAGCATGATAAAGAAGATTCAAAGAGAGTGAGATGCCAGCTCCTTTCATTCAGTCTGTAGCTTCAATCATTTCTGGTATATTAATAACATGATGTTTTTCAATCGCAAAAATCAATGAATATTGTAAATGCACAAACAGTAATTTCTCCGCATTGCAAGGTGCAATTCTGAAATTTTTTGCTTTTTCCTGCTCCTCTTAGCATGATAAAGAAGATTCAAAGAGAGTGAGATGCCAGCTCCTTTCATTCAGTCAGTAGCTTCAATCATTTCTGGACGTTTTTCAATGGCAAAAATCAATGAATATTGTAAATGCACAAACAGTAATTTCTCCGCATTGCAAGGTGCAATTCTGAAATTTTTTGCTTTTTCCTGCTCCTCTTAGCATGATAAAGTAGATTCAAAGAGAGTGAGATGCCAGCTCCTTTCATTCAGTCAGTAGCTTCAATCATTTCTGGTATATGAATAACATGATGTTTTTCAATGGCAAAAATCAATGAATATTGTAAATGCACAAACAGTAATTTCTCCGCATTGCAAGGTGCAATTCTGAAATTTTTTGCTTTTTCCTGCTCCTCTTAGCATGATAAAGAAGATTCAAAGAGAGTGAGATGCCAGCTCCTTTCATTCAGTCAGTAGCTTCAATCATTTCTGGACGTTTTTCCATGGCAAAAATCAATGAATATTGTAAATGCACAAACAGTAATTTCTCCGCATTGCAAGGTGCAATTCTGAAATTTTTTGCTTTTTCCTGCTCCTCTTAGCATGATAAAGAAGATTCAAAGAGAGTGAGATGCCAGCTCCTTTCATTCAGTCAGTAGCTTCAATCATTTCTGGACGTTTTTCAATGGTAAAAATCAATGAATATTGTAAATGCACAAACAGTAATTTCTCCACATTGCAAGGTGCAATTCTGAAATTTTTTGCTTTTTCCTGCTCCTCTTAGCATGATAAAGAAGATTCAAAGAGAGTGAGATGCCAGCTCCTTTCATTCAGTCAGTAGCTTCAAACATTTCTGGTATATGAATAACATGATGTTTTTCAATGGCAAAAATCAATGAATATTGTAAATGCACAAACAGTAATTTCTCCGCATTGCAAGGTGCAAGTCTGAAATTTTTTGCTTTTTCCTGCTCCTCTTAGCATGATAAAGAAGATTCAAAGAGAGTGAGATGCCAGCTACTTTCATTCAGTCAGTAGCTTCAATCATTTCTGGACGTTTTTCAATGGTAAAAATCAATGAATATTGTAAATGCACAAACAGTAATTTCTCCACATTGCAAGGTGTAATTCTGAAATTTTTTGCTTTTTCCTGCTCCTCTTAGCATGATAAAGAAGATTCAAAGAGAGTGAGATGCCAACTCCTTTCATTCAGTCAGTAGCTTCAAACATTTCTGGTATATGAATAACATGATGTTTTTCAATGGCAAAAATCAATGAATATTGTAAATGCACAAACAGTAATTTCTCCGCATTGCAAGGTGCAATTCTGAAATTTTTTGCTTTTTCCTGCTCCTCTTAGCATGATAAAGAAGATTCAAAGAGAGTGAGATGCCAGCTCCTTTCATTCAGTCAGTAGCTTCAATCATTTCTGGACGTTTTTCAATGGCAAAAATCAATGAATATTGTAAATGCACAAACAGTAATTTCTCCGCATTGCAAGGTGCAATTCTGAAATTTTTTGCTTTTTCCTGCTCCTCTTAGCATGATAAAGAAGATTCAAAGAGAGTGAGATGCCAGCTCCTTTCATTCAGTCAGTACCTTCAATCATTTCTGGACGTTTTTCAATGGCAAAAATCAATGAATATTGTAAATGCACAAACAGTAATTTCTCCGCATTGCAAGGTGCAATTCTGAAATTTTTTGCTTTTTCCCGCTCCTCTTAGCATGATAAAGAAGATTCAAAGAGAGTGAGGTGCCAGCTCCTTTCATTCAGTCAGTAGCTTCAAACATTTCTGGTATATGAATAACATGTTTTTCAATGGCAAAAATCAATGAATATTGTAAATGCACAAACAGTAATTTCTCCGCATTGCAAGGTGCAATTCTGAAATTTTTTGCTTTTTCCTGCTCCTCTTAGCATGATAAAGAAGATTCAAAGAGAGTGAGATGCCAGCTCCTTTCATTCAGTCAGTAGCTTCAATCATTTCTGGACGTTTTTCAATGGCAAAAATCAATGAATATTGTAAATGCACAAACAGTAATTTCTCCGCATTGCAAGGTGCAATTCTGAAATTTTTTGCTTTTTCCTGCTCCTCTTAGCATGATAAAGAAGATTCAAAGAGAGTGAGATGCCAGCTCCTTTCATTCAGTCAGTAGCTTCAATCATTTCTGGATGTTTTTCAATGGCAAAAATCAATGAATATTGTAAATGCACAAACAGTAATTTCTCCGCATTGCAAGGTGCAATTCTGAAATTTTTTGCTTTTTCCTGCTCCTCTTAGCATGATAAAGAAGATTCAAAGAGAGTGAGATGCCAGTTCCTTTGATTCAGTCAGTAGCTTCAAACATTTCTGGTATATGAATAACATGATGTTTTTCAATGGCAAAAATCAATGAATATTGTAAATGCACAAACAGTAATTTCTCCGCATTGCAAGGTGCAAGTCTGAAATTTTTTGCTTTTTCCTGCTCCTCTTAGCATGATAAAGAAGATTCAAAGAGAGTGAGATGCCAGCTACTTTCATTCAGTCAGTAGCTTCAATCATTTCTGGACGTTTTTCAATGGTAAAAATCAATGAATATTGTAAATGCACAAAGAGTAATTTCTCCACATTGCAAGGTGCAATTCTGAAATTTTTTGCTTTTTCCTGCTCCTCTTAGCATGATAAAGAAGATTCAAAGAGAGTGAGATGCCAGCTCCTTTCATTCAGTCAGTAGCTTCAAACATTTCTGGTATATGAATAACATGATGTTTTTCAATGGCAAAAATCAATGAATATTGTAAATGCACAAACAGTAATTTCTCCGCATTGCAAGGTGCAAGTCTGAAATTTTTTGCTTTTTCCTGCTCCTCTTAGCATGATAAAGAAGATTCAAAGAGAGTGAGATGCCAGCTACTTTCATTCAGTCAGTAGCTTCAATCATTTCTGGACGTTTTTCAATGGTAAAAATCAATGAATATTGTAAATGCACAAACAGTAATTTCTCCACATTGCAAGGTGCAATTCTGAAATTTTTTGCTTTTTCCTGCTCTTCTTAGCATGATAAAGAAGATTCAAAGAGAGTGAGATGCCAGCTCCTTTCATTCAGTCAGTAGCTTCAAACATTTCTGGTATATGAATAACATGATGTTTTTCAATGGCAAAAATCAATGAATATTGTAAATGCACAAACAGTAATTTCTCCACATTGCAAGGTGCAATTCTGAAATTTTTTGCTTTTTCCTGCTCCTCTTAGCATGATAAAGAAGATTCAAAGAGAGTGAGATGCCAGCTCCTTTCATTCAGTCAGTAGCTTCAAACATTTCTGGTATATGAATAACATGATGTTTTTCAATGGCAAAAATCAATGAATATTGTAAATGCACAAACAGTAATTTCTCCGCATTGCAAGGTGCAATTCTGAAATTTTTTGCTTTTTCCTGCTCCTCTTAGCATGATAAAGAAGATTCAAAGAGAGTGAGATGCCAGCTCCTTTCATTCAGTCAGTAGCTTCAATCATTTCTGGACGTTTTTCAATGGCAAAAATCAATGAATATTGTAAATGCACAAACAGTAATTTCTCCGCATTGCAAGGTGCAATTCTGAAATTTTTTGCTTTTTCCTGCTCCTCTTAGCATGATAAAGAAGATTCAAAGAGAGTGAGATGTCAGCTCCTTTCATTCAGTCAGTAGCTTCAAACATTTCTGGTATATGAATAACATGATGTTTTTCAATGGCAAAAATCAATGAATATTGTAAATGCACAAACAGTAATTTCTCCGCATTGCAAGGTGCAATTCTGAAATTTTTTGCTTTTTCCTGCTCCTCTTAGCATGATAAAGAAGATTCAAAGAGAGTGAGATGCCAGCTCCTTTCATTCAGTCAGTAGCTTCAATCATTTCTGGACGTTTTTCAATGGCAAAAATCAATGAATATTGTAAATGCACAAACAGTAATTTCTCCGCATTGCAAGGTGCAATTCTGAAATTTTTTGCTTTTTCCTGCTCCTCTTAGCATGATAAAGAGGATTCAAAGAGAGTGAGATGCCAGCTCCTTTCATTCAGTCAGTAGCTTCAATCATTTCTGGACGTTTTTCAATGGCAAAAATCAATGAATATTGTAAATGCACAAACAGTAATTTCTCCGCATTGCAAGGTGCAATTCTGAAATTTTTTGCTTTTTCCTGCTCCTCTTAGCATGATAAAGAAGATTCAAAGAGAGTGAGATGCCAGCTCCTTTCATTCAGTCAGTAGCTTCAAACATTTCTGGTATATGAATAACATGATGTTTTTCAATGGCAAAAATCAATGAATATTGTAAATGCACAAACAGTAATTTCTCCGCATTGCAAGGTGCAAGTCTGAAATTTTTTGCTTTTTCCTGCTCCTCTTAGCATGATAAAGAAGATTCAAAGAGAGTGAGATGCCAGCTACTTTCATTCAGTCAGTAGCTTCAATCATTTCTGGACGTTTTTCAATGGTAAAAATCAATGAATATTGTAAATGCACAAACAGTAATTTCTCCACATTGCAATGTGCAATTCTAAAATTTTTTGCTTTTTCCTGCTCCTCTTAGCATGATAAAGAAGATTCAAAGAGAGTGAGATGCCTGCTCCTTTCATTCAGTCAGTAGCTTCAAACATTTCTGGTATATGAATAACATGATGTTTTTCAATGGCAAAAATCAATGAATATTGTAAATGCACAAACAGTAATTTCTCCGCATTGCAAGGTGCAATTCTGAAATTTTTTGCTTTTTCCTGCTCCTCTTAGCATGATAAAGAAGATTCAAAGAGAGTGAGATGCCAACTCCTTTCATTCAGTCAGTAGCTTCAAACATTTCTGGTATATGAATAACATGATGTTTTTCAATGGCAAAAATCAATGAATATTGTAAATGCACAAACAGTAATTTCTCCGCATTGCAAGGTGCAATTCTGAAATTTTTTGCTTTTTCCTGCTCCTCTTAGCATGATAAAGAAGATTCAAAGAGAGTGAGATGCCAGCTCCTTTCATTCAGTCAGTAGCTTCAATCATTTCTGGACGTTTTTCAATGGCAAAAATCAATGAATATTGTAAATGCACAAACAGTAATTTCTCCGCATTGCAAGGTGCAATTCTGAAATTTTTTGCTTTTTCCTGCTCCTCTTAGCATGATAAAGAAGATTCAAAGAGAGTGAGATGCCAGCTCCTTTCATTCAGTCAGTACCTTCAATCATTTCTGGACGTTTTTCAATGGCAAAAATCAATGAATATTGTAAATGCACAAACAGTAATTTCTCCGCATTGCAAGGTGCAATTCTGAAATTTTTTGCTTTTTCCCGCTCCTCTTAGCATGATAAAGAAGATTCAAAGAGAGTGAGGTGCCAGCTCCTTTCATTCAGTCAGTAGCTTCAAACATTTCTGGTATATGAATAACATGTTTTTCAATGGCAAAAATCAATGAATATTGTAAATGCACAAACAGTAATTTCTCCGCATTGCAAGGTGCAATTCTGAAATTTTTTGCTTTTTCCTGCTCCTCTTAGCATGATAAAGAAGATTCAAAGAGAGTGAGATGCCAGCTCCTTTCATTCAATCAGTAGCTTCAATCATTTCTGGACGTTTTTCAATGGCAAAAATCAATGAATATTGTATATGCACAAACAGTAATTTCTCCGCATTGCAAGGTGCAATTCTGAAATTTTTTGCTTTTTCCTGCTCCTCTTAGCATGATAAAGAAGATTCAAAGAGAGTGAGGTGCCAGCTCCTTTCATTCAGTCAGTAGCTTCAAACATTTCTGGTATATGAATAACATGTTTTTCAATGGCAAAAATCAATGAATATTGTAAATGCACAAACAGTAATTTCTCCGCATTGCAAGGTGCAATTCTGAAATTTTTTGCTTTTTCCTGCTCCTCTTAGCATGATAAAGAAGATTCAAAGAGAGTGAGATGCCAGCTCCTTTCATTCAGTCTGTAGCTTCAATCATTTCTGGTATATTAATAACATGATGTTTTTCAATCGCAAAAATCAATGAATATTGTAAATGCACAAACAGTAATTTCTCCGCATTGCAAGGTGCAATTCTGAAATTTTTTGCTTTTTCCTGCTCCTCTTAGCATGATAAAGAAGATTCAAAGAGAGTGAGATGCCAGCTCCTTTCATTCAGTCAGTAGCTTCAATCATTTCTGGACGTTTTTCAATGGCAAAAATCAATGAATATTGTAAATGCACAAACAGTAATTTCTCCGCATTGCAAGGTGCAATTCTGAAATTTTTTGCTTTTTCCTGCTCCTCTTAGCATGATAAAGAAGATTCAAAGAGAGTGAGATGCCAGCTCCTTTCATTCAGTCAGTAGCTTCAATCATTTCTGGTATATGAATAACATGATGTTTTTCAATGGCAAAAATCAATGAATATTGTAAATGCACAAACAGTAATTTCTCCGCATTGCAAGGTGCAATTCTGAAATTTTTTGCTTTTTCCTGCTCCTCTTAGCATGATAAAGAAGATTCAAAGAGAGTGAGATGCCAGCTCCTTTCATTCAGTCAGTAGCTTCAATCATTTCTGGACGTTTTTCCATGGCAAAAATCAATGAATATTGTAAATGCACAAACAGTAATTTCTCCGCATTGCAAGGTGCAATTCTGAAATTTTTTGCTTTTTCCTGCTCCTCTTAGCATGATAAAGAAGATTCAAAGAGAGTGAGATGCCAGCTCCTTTCATTCAGTCAGTAGCTTCAATCATTTCTGGACGTTTTTCAATGGTAAAAATCAATGAATATTGTAAATGCACAAACAGTAATTTCTCCACATTGCAAGGTGCAATTCTGAAATTTTTTGCTTTTTCCTGCTCCTCTTAGCATGATAAAGAAGATTCAAAGAGAGTGAGATGCCAGCTCCTTTCATTCAGTCAGTAGCTTCAAACATTTCTGGTATATGAATAACATGATGTTTTTCAATGGCAAAAATCAATGAATATTGTAAATGCACAAACAGTAATTTCTCCGCATTGCAAGGTGCAAGTCTGAAATTTTTTGCTTTTTCCTGCTCCTCTTAGCATGATAAAGAAGATTCAAAGAGAGTGAGATGCCAGCTACTTTCATTCAGTCAGTAGCTTCAATCATTTCTGGACGTTTTTCAATGGTAAAAATCAATGAATATTGTAAATGCACAAACAGTAATTTCTCCACATTGCAAGGTGCAATTCTGAAATTTTTTGCTTTTTCCTGCTCCTCTTAGCATGATAAAGAAGATTCAAAGAGAGTGAGATGCCAACTCCTTTCATTCAGTCAGTAGCTTCAAACATTTCTGGTATATGAATAACATGATGTTTTTCAATGGCAAAAATCAATGAATATTGTAAATGCACAAACAGTAATTTCTCCGCATTGCAAGGTGCAATTCTGAAATTTTTTGCTTTTTCCTGCTCCTCTTAGCATGATAAAGAAGATTCAAAGAGAGTGAGATGCCAGCTCCTTTCATTCAGTCAGTAGCTTCAATCATTTCTGGACGTTTTTCAATGGCAAAAATCAATGAATATTGTAAATGCACAAACAGTAATTTCTCCGCATTGCAAGGTGCAATTCTGAAATTTTTTGCTTTTTCCTGCTCCTCTTAGCATGATAAAGAAGATTCAAAGAGAGTGAGATGCCAGCTCCTTTCATTCAGTCAGTACCTTCAATCATTTCTGGACGTTTTTCAATGGCAAAAATCAATGAATATTGTAAATGCACAAACAGTAATTTCTCCGCATTGCAAGGTGCAATTCTGAAATTTTTTGCTTTTTCCCGCTCCTCTTAGCATGATAAAGAAGATTCAAAGAGAGTGAGGTGCCAGCTCCTTTCATTCAGTCAGTAGCTTCAAACATTTCTGGTATATGAATAACATGTTTTTCAATGGCAAAAATCAATGAATATTGTAAATGCACAAACAGTAATTTCTCCGCATTGCAAGGTGCAATTCTGAAATTTTTTGCTTTTTCCTGCTCCTCTTAGCATGATAAAGAAGATTCAAAGAGAGTGAGATGCCAGCTCCTTTCATTCAGTCAGTAGCTTCAATCATTTCTGGACGTTTTTCAATGGCAAAAATCAATGAATATTGTAAATGCACAAACAGTAATTTCTCCGCATTGCAAGGTGCAATTCTGAAATTTTTTGCTTTTTCCTGCTCCTCTTAGCATGATAAAGAAGATTCAAAGAGAGTGAGATGCCAGCTCCTTTCATTCAGTCAGTAGCTTCAATCATTTCTGGACGTTTTTCAATGGCAAAAATCAATGAATATTGTAAATGCACAATCAGTAATTTCTCCGCATTGCAAGGTGCAATTCTGAAATTTTTTGCTTTTTCCTGCTCCTCTTAGCATGATAAAGAAGATTCAAAGAGAGTGAGATGCCAGCTCCTTTGATTCAGTCAGTAGCTTCAAACATTTCTGGTATATGAATAACATGATGTTTTTCAATGGCAAAAATCAATGAATATTGTAAATGCACAAACAGTAATTTCTCCGCATTGCAAGGTGCAAGTCTGAAATTTTTTGCTTTTTCCTGCTCCTCTTAGCATGATAAAGAAGATTCAAAGAGAGTGAGATGCCAGCTACTTTCATTCAGTCAGTAGCTTCAATCATTTCTGGACGTTTTTCAATGGTAAAAATCAATGAATATTGTAAATGCACAAACAGTAATTTCTCCACATTGCAAGGTGCAATTCTGAAATTTTTTGCTTTTTCCTGCTCCTCTTAGCATGATAAAGAAGATTCAAAGAGAGTGAGATGCCAGCTCCTTTCATTCAGTCAGTAGCTTCAAACATTTCTGGTATATGAATAACATGATGTTTTTCAATGGCAAAAATCAATGAATATTGTAAATGCACAAACAGTAATTTCTCCACATTGCAAGGTGCAATTCTGAAATTTTTTGCTTTTTCCTGCTCCTCTTAGCATGATAAAGAAGATTCAAAGAGAGTGAGATGCCAGCTCCTTTCATTCAGTCAGTAGCTTCAAACATTTCTGGTATATGAATAACATGATGTTTTTCAATGGCAAAAATCAATGAATATTGTAAATGCACAAACAGTAATTTCTCCGCATTGCAAGGTGCAATTCTGAAATTTTTTGCTTTTTCCTGCTCCTCTTAGCATGATAAAGAAGATTCAAAGAGAGTGAGATGCCAGCTCCTTTCATTCAGTCAGTAGCTTCAATCATTTCTGGACGTTTTTCAATGGCAAAAATCAATGAATATTGTAAATGCACAAACAGTAATTTCTCCGCATTGCAAGGTGCAATTCTGAAATTTTTTGCTTTTTCCTGCTCCTCTTAGCATGATAAAGAAGATTCAAAGAGAGTGAGATGTCAGCTCCTTTCATTCAGTCAGTAGCTTCAAACATTTCTGGTATATGAATAACATGATGTTTTTCAATGGCAAAAATCAATGAATATTGTAAATGCACAAACAGTAATTTCTCCGCATTGCAAGGTGCAATTCTGAAATTTTTTCTTTTTCCTGCTCCTCTTAGCATGATAAAGAAGATTCAAAGAGAGTGAGATGCCAGCTCCTTTCATTCAGTCAGTAGCTTCAATCATTTCTGGACGTTTTTCAATGGCAAAAATCAATGAATATTGTAAATGCACAAACAGTAATTTCTCCGCATTGCAAGGTGCAATTCTGAAATTTTTTGCTTTTTCCTGCTCCTCTTAGCATGATAAAGAGGATTCAAAGAGAGTGAGATGCCAGCTCCTTTCATTCAGTCAGTAGCTTCAATCATTTCTGGACGTTTTTCAATGGCAAAAATCAATGAATATTGTAAATGCACAAACAGTAATTTCTCCGCATTGCAAGGTGCAATTCTGAAATTTTTTGCTTTTTCCTGCTCCTCTTAGCATGATAAAGAAGATTCAAAGAGAGTGAGATGCCAGCTCCTTTCATTCAGTCAGTAGCTTCAAACATTTCTGGTATATGAATAACATGATGTTTTTCAATGGCAAAAATCAATGAATATTGTAAATGCACAAACAGTAATTTCTCCGCATTGCAAGGTGCAAGTCTGAAATTTTTTGCTTTTTCCTGCTCCTCTTAGCATGATAAAGAAGATTCAAAGAGAGTGAGATGCCAGCTACTTTCATTCAGTCAGTAGCTTCAATCATTTCTGGACGTTTTTCAATGGTAAAAATCAATGAATATTGGAAATGCACAAACAGTAATTTCTCCACATTGCAATGTGCAATTCTAAAATTTTTTGCTTTTTCCTGCTCCTCTTAGCATGATAAAGAAGATTCAAAGAGAGTGAGATGCCTGCTCCTTTCATTCAGTCAGTAGCTTCAAACATTTCTGGTATATGAATAACATGATGTTTTTCAATGGCAAAAATCAATGAATATTGTAAATGCACAAACAGTAATTTCTCCGCATTGCAAGGTGCAATTCTGAAATTTTTTGCTTTTTCCTGCTCCTCTTAGCATGATAAAGAAGATTCAAAGAGAGTGAGATGCCAACTCCTTTCATTCAGTCAGTAGCTTCAAACATTTCTGGTATATGAATAACATGATGTTTTTCAATGGCAAAAATCAATGAATATTGTAAATGCACAAACAGTAATTTCTCCGCATTGCAAGGTGCAATTCTGAAATTTTTTGCTTTTTCCTGCTCCTCTTAGCATGATAAAGAAGATTCAAAGAGAGTGAGATGCCAGCTCCTTTCATTCAGTCAGTAGCTTCAATCATTTCTGGACGTTTTTCAATGGCAAAAATCAATGAATATTGTAAATGCACAAACAGTAATTTCTCCGCATTGCAAGGTGCAATTCTGAAATTTTTTGCTTTTTCCTGCTCCTCTTAGCATGATAAAGAAGATTCAAAGAGAGTGAGATGCCAGCTCCTTTCATTCAGTCAGTACCTTCAATCATTTCTGGACGTTTTTCAATGGCAAAAATCAATGAATATTGTAAATGCACAAACAGTAATTTCTCCGCATTGCAAGGTGCAATTCTGAAATTTTTTGCTTTTTCCCGCTCCTCTTAGCATGATAAAGAAGATTCAAAGAGAGTGAGGTGCCAGCTCCTTTCATTCAGTCAGTAGCTTCAAACATTTCTGGTATATGAATAACATGTTTTTCAATGGCAAAAATCAATGAATATTGTAAATGCACAAACAGTAATTTCTCCGCATTGCAAGGTGCAATTCTGAAATTTTTTGCTTTTTCCTGCTCCTCTTAGCATGATAAAGAAGATTCAAAGAGAGTGAGATGCCAGCTCCTTTCATTCAATCAGTAGCTTCAATCATTTCTGGACGTTTTTCAATGGCAAAAATCAATGAATATTGTATATGCACAAACAGTAATTTCTCCGCATTGCAAGGTGCAATTCTGAAATTTTTTGCTTTTTCCTGCTCCTCTTAGCATGATAAAGAAGATTCAAAGAGAGTGAGGTGCCAGCTCCTTTCATTCAGTCAGTAGCTTCAAACATTTCTGGTATATGAATAACATGTTTTTCAATGGCAAAAATCAATGAATATTGTAAATGCACAAACAGTAATTTCTCCGCATTGCAAGGTGCAATTCTGAAATTTTTTGCTTTTTCCTGCTCCTCTTAGCATGATAAAGAAGATTCAAAGAGAGTGAGATGCCAGCTCCTTTCGTTCAGTCAGTAGCTTCAATCATTTCTGGACGTTTTTCAATGGCAAAAATCATTGAATATTATAAATGCACAAACAGTAATTTCTCCGCATAGCAAGGTGCAATTCTGAAATTTTTTACTTTTTCCTGCTCCTCTTAGCATGATAAAGAAGATTCAAAGAGAGTGAGATGCCAGCTCCTTTCATTCAGTCAGTAGCTTCAATCATTTCTGGTATATGAATAACATGATATTTTTCAATGGCAAAAATCAATGAATATTGTAAATGCACAAACAGTAATTTCTCCGCATTGCAAGGTGCAATTCTGAAATTTTTTGCTTTTTCCTGCTCCTCTTAGCATGATAAAGAAGATTCAAAGAGAGTGAGATGCCAGCTCCTTTCATTCAGTCAGTAGCTTCAATCATTTCTGGACGTTTTTCAATGGCAAAAATCAATGAATATTGTAAATGCACAAACAGTAATTTCTCCGCATTGCAAGGTGCAATTCTGAAATTTTTTGGTTTTTCCTGCTCCTCTTAGCATGATAAAGAAGATTCAAAGAGAGTGAGATGCCAGCTACTTTCATTCAGTCAGTAGCTTCAAACATTTCTGGTATATGAATAACATAATGTTTTTCAATGGCAAAAATCAATGAATATTGTAAATGCACAAACAGTAATTTCTCCGCATTGCAAGGTGCAAGTCTGAAATTTTTTGCTTTTTCCTGCTCCTCTTAGCATGATAAAGAAGATTCAAAGAGAGTGAGATGCCAGCTACTTTCATTCAGTCAGTAGCTTCAATCATTTCTGGACGTTTTTCAATGGTAAAAATCAATGAATATTGTAAATGCACAAACAGTAATTTCTCCACATTGCAAGGTGCAATTCTGAAATTTTTTGCTTTTTCCTGCTCCTCTTAGCATGATAAAGAAGATTCAAAGAGAGTGAGATGCCAGCTCCTTTCATTCAGTCAGTAGCTTCAAACATTTCTGGTATATGAATAACATGATGTTTTTCAATGGCAAAAATAAATGAATATTGTAAATGCACAAACAGTAATTTCTCCGCATTGCAAGGTGCAATTCTGAAATTTTTTGCTTTTTCCTGCTCCTCTTAGCATGATAAAGAACATTCAAAGAGAGTGAGATGCCAGCTCCTTTCATTCAGTCAGTAGCTTCAATCATTTCTGGATGTTTTTCAATGGCAAAAATCAATGAATATTGTAAATGCACAAACTGTAATTTCTCCGCATTGCAAGGTGCAATTCTGAAATTTTTTGCTTTTTCCTGCTCCTCTTAGCATGATAAAGAAGATTCAAAGAGAGTGAGATGCCAGCTCCTTTCATTCAGTCAGTAGCTTCAATCATTTCTGGACGTTTTTCAATGGCAAAAATCAATGAATATTGTAAATGCACAAACAGTAATTTCTCCGCATTGCAAGGTGCAATTCTGAAATTTTTTGCTTTTTCCTGCTCCTCTTAGCATGATAAAGAAGATTCAAAGAGAGTGAGATGCCAGCTCCTTTCATTCAGTCAGTACCTTCAATCATTTCTGGACGTTTTTCAATGGCAAAAATCAATGAATATTGTAAATGCACAAACAGTAATTTCTCCGCATTGCAAGGTGCAATTCTGAAATTTTTTGCTTTTTCCCGCTCCTCTTAGCATGATAAAGAAGATTCAAAGAGAGTGAGGTGCCAGCTCCTTTCATTCAGTCAGTAGCTTCAAACATTTCTGGTATATGAATAACATGTTTTTCAATGGCAAAAATCAATGAATATTGTAAATGCACAAACAGTAATTTCTCCGCATTGCAAGGTGCAATTCTGAAATTTTTTGATTTTTCCTGCTCCTCTTAGCATGATAAAGAAGATTCAAAGAGAGTGAGATGCCAGCTCCTTTCATTCAGTCAGTAGCTTCAATCATTTCTGGACGTTTTTCAATGGCAAAAATCAATGAATATTGTAAATGCACAATCAGTAATTTCTCCGCATTGCAAGGTGCAATTCTGAAATTTTTTGCTTTTTCCTGCTCCTCTTAGCATGATAAAGAAGATTCAAAGAGAGTGAGATGCCAGCTCCTTTCATTCAGTCAGTAGCTTCAAACATTTCTGGTATATGAATAACATGATGTTTTTCAATGGCAAAAATCAATGAATATTGTAAATGCACAAACAGTAATTTCTCCGCATTGCAAGGTGCAATTCTGAAATTTTTTGCTTTTTCCTGCTCCTCTTAGCATGATAAAGAAGATTCAAAGAGAGTGAGATGCCAGCTCCTTTCATTCAGTCCGTAGCTTCAAACATTTCTGGTATAAGAATAAAATGATGTTTTTCAATGGCAAAAATCAATGAATATTGTAAATGCACAAACAGTAATTTCTCCGCATTGCAAGGTGCAAGTCTGAAATTTTTTGCTTTTTCCTGCTCCTCTTAGCATGATAAAGAAGATTCAAAGAGAGTGAGATGCCAGCTACTTTCATTCAGTCAGTAGCTTCAATCATTTCTGGACGTTTTTCAATGGTAAAAATCAATGAATATTGTAAATGCACAAACAGTAATTTCTCCACATTGCAAGGTGCAATTCTGAAATTTTTTGCTTTTTCCTGCTCCTCTTAGCATGATAAAGAAGATTCAAAGAGAGTGAGATGCCAGCTCCTTTCATTCAGTCAGTAGCTTCAAACATTTCTGGTATATGAATAACATGATGTTTTTCAATGGCAAAAATCAATGAATATTGTAAATGCACAAACAGTAATTTCTCCGCATTGCAAGGTGCAATTCTGAAATTTTTTGCTTTTTCCTGCTCCTCTTAGCATGATAAAGAAGATTCAAAGAGAGTGAGATGCCAGCTCCTTTCATTCAGTCAGTAGCTTCAATCATTTCTGGATGTTTTTCAATGGCAAAAATCAATGAATATTGTAAATGCACAAACTGTAATTTCTCCGCATTGCAAGGTGCAATTCTGAAATTTTTTGCTTTTTCCTGCTCCTCTTAGCATGTTAAAGAAGATTCAAAGAGAGTGAGATGCCAGCTCCTTTCATTCAGTCAGTAGCTTCAATCATTTCTGGACGTTTTTCAGTGGCAAAAATCAATGAATATTGTAAATGCACAAACAGTAATTTCTCCGCATTGCAAGGTGCAATTCTGAAATTTTTTGCTTTTTCCTGCTCCTCTTAGCATGATAAAGAAGATTCAAAGAGAGTGAGATGCCAGCTCCTTTCATTCAGTCAGTACCTTCAATCATTTCTGGACGTTTTTCAATGGCAAAAATCAATGAATATTGTAAATGCACAAACAGTAATTTCTCCGCATTGCAAGGTGCAAGTCTGAAATTTTTTGCTTTTTCCTGCTCCTCTTAGCATGATAAAGAAGATTCAAAGAGAGTGAGATGCCAGCTACTTTCATTCAGTCAGTAGCTTCAATCATTTCTGGACGTTTTTCAATGGTAAAAATCAATGAATATTGTAAATGCACAAACAGTAATTTCTCCACATTGCAAGGTGCAATTCTGAAATTTTTTGCTTTTTCCTGCTCCTCTTAGCATGATAAAGAAGATTCAAAGAGAGTGAGATGCCAGCTCCTTTCATTCAGTCAGTAGCTTCAAACATTTCTGGTATATGAATAACATGATGTTTTTCAATGGCAAAAATCAATGAATATTGTAAATGCACAAACAGTAATTTCTCCGCATTGCAAGGTGCAATTCTGAAATTTTTTGCTTTTTCCTGCTCCTCTTAGCATGATAAAGAAGATTCAAAGAGAGTGAGATGCCAGCTCCTTTCATTCAGTCAGTAGCTTTAATCATTTCTGGACGTTTTTCAATGGCAAAAATCAATGAATATTGTAAATGCACAAACAGTAATTTCTCTGCATTGCAAGGTGCAATTCTGAAATTTTTTGCTTTTTCCTGCTCCTCTTAGCATGATAAAGAAGATTCAAAGAGAGTGAGATGTCAGCTCCTTTCATTCAGTCAGTAGCTTCAAACATTTCTGGTATATGAATAACATGATGTTTTTCAATGGCAAAAATCAATGAATATTGTAAATGCACAAACAGTAATTTCTCCGCATTGCAAGGTGCAATTCTGAAATTTTTTGCTTTTTCCTGCTCCTCTTAGCATGATAAAGAATATTCAAAGAGAGTGAGATGCCAGCTCCTTTCATTCAGTCAGTAGCTTCAATCATTTCTGGACGTTTTTCAATGGCAAAAATCAATGAATATTGTAAATGCACAAACAGTAATTTCTCTGCATTGCAAGGTGCAATTCTGAAATTTTTTGCTTTTTCCTGCTCCTCTTAGCATGATAAAGAAGATTCAAAGAGAGTGAGATGCCAGCTCCTTTCGTTCAGTCAGTAGCTTCAATCATTTCTGGACGTTTTTCAATGGCAAAAATCATTGAATATTATAAATGCACAAACAGTAATTTCTCCGCATAGCAAGGTGCAATTCTGAAATTTTTTACTTTTTCCTGCTCCTCTTAGCATGATAAAGAAGATTCAAAGAGAGTGAGATGCCAGCTCCTTTCATTCAGTCAGTAGCTTAAATCATTTCTGGTATATGAATAACATGATGTTTTTCAATGGCAAAAATCAATGAATATTGTAAATGCACAAACAGTAATTTCTCCGCATTGCAAGGTGCAATTCTGAAATTTTTTGCTTTTTCCTGCTCCTCTTAGCATGATAAAGAAGATTCAAAGAGAGTGAGATGCCAGCTCCTTTCATTCAGTCAGTAGCTTCAATCATTTCTGGACGTTTTTCAATGGCAAAAATCAATGAATATTGTAAATGCACAAACAGTAATTTCTCCGCATTGCAAGGTGCAATTCTGAAATTTTTTGGTTTTTCCTGCTCCTCTTAGCATGATAAAGAAGATTCAAAGAGAGTGAGATGCCAGCTACTTTCATTCAGTCAGTAGCTTCAAACATTTCTGGTATATGAATAACATAATGTTTTTCAATGGCAAAAATCAATGAATATTGTAAATGCACAAACAGTAATTTCTCCGCATTGCAAGGTGCAAGTCTGAAATTTTTTGCTTTTTCCTGCTCCTCTTAGCATGATAAAGAAGATTCAAAGAGAGTGAGATGCCAGCTACTTTCATTCAGTCAGTAGCTTCAATCATTTCTGGACGTTTTTCAATGGTAAAAATCAATGAATATTGTAAATGCACAAACAGTAATTTCTCCACATTGCAAGGTGCAATTCTGAAATTTTTTGCTTTTTCCTGCTCCTCTTAGCATGATAAAGAAGATTCAAAGAGAGTGAGATGCCAGCTCCTTTCATTCAGTCAGTAGCTTCAAACATTTCTGGTATATGAATAACATGATGTTTTTCAATGGCAAAAATCAATGAATATTGTAAATGCACAAACAGTAATTTCTCCACATTGCAAGGTGCAATTCTGAAATTTTTTGCTTTTTCCTGCTCCTCTTAGCATGATAAAGAACATTCAAAGAGAGTGAGATGCCAGCTCCTTTCATTCAGTCAGTAGCTTCAATCATTTCTGGATGTTTTTCAATGGCAAAAATCAATGAATATTGTAAATGCACAAACTGTAATTTCTCCGCATTGCAAGGTGCAATTCTGAAATTTTTTGCTTTTTCCTGCTCCTCTTAGCATGATAAAGAAGATTCAAAGAGAGTGAGATGCCAGCTCCTTTCATTCAGTCAGTAGCTTCAATCATTTCTGGACGTTTTTCAATGGCAAAAATCAATGAATATTGTAAATGCACAAACAGTAATTTCTCCGCATTGCAAGGTGCAATTCTGAAATTTTTTGCTTTTTCCTGCTCCTCTTAGCATGATAAAGAAGATTCAAAGAGAGTGAGATGCCAGCTCCTTTCATTCAGTCAGTACCTTCAATCATTTCTGGACGTTTTTCAATGGCAAAAATCAATGAATATTGTAAATGCACAAACAGTAATTTCTCCGCATTGCAAGGTGCAATTCTGAAATTTTTTGCTTTTTCCCGCTCCTCTTAGCATGATAAAGAAGATTCAAAGAGAGTGAGGTGCCAGCTCCTTTCATTCAGTCAGTAGCTTCAAACATTTCTGGTATATGAATAACATGTTTTTCAATGGCAAAAATCAATGAATATTGTAAATGCACAAACAGTAATTTCTCCGCATTTCAAGGTGCAATTCTGAAATTTTTTGATTTTTCCTGCTCCTCTTAGCATGATAAAGAATATTCAAAGAGAGTGAGATGCCAGCTCCTTTCATTCAGTCAGTAGCTTCAATCATTTCTGGACGTTTTTCAATGGCAAAAATCAATGAATATTGTAAATGCACAAACAGTAATTTCTCCGCATTGCAAGGTGCAATTCTGAAATTTTTTGCTTTTTCCTGCTCCTCTTAGCATGATAAAGAAGATTCAAAGAGAGTGAGATGCCAGCTCCTTTCATTCAGTCAGTAGCTTCAAACATTTCTGGTATATGAATAACATGATGTTTTTCAATGGCAAAAATCAATGAATATTGTAAATGCACAAACAGTAATTTCTCCGCATTGCAAGGTGCAATTCTGAAATTTTTTGCTTTTTCCTGCTCCTCTTAGCATGATAAAGAAGATTCAAAGAGAGTGAGATGCCAGCTCCTTTCATTCAGTCAGTAGCTTCAAACATTTCTGGTATATGAATAAAATGATGTTTTTCAATGGCAAAAATCAATGAATATTGTAAATGCACAAACAGTAATTTCTCCGCATTGCAAGGTGCAAGTCTGAAATTTTTTGCTTTTTCCTGCTCCTCTTAGCATGATAAAGAAGATTCAAAGAGAGTGAGATGCCAGCTACTTTCATTCAGTCAGTAGCTTCAATCATTTCTGGACGTTTTTCAATGGTAAAAATCAATGAATATTGTAAATGCACAAACAGTAATTTCTCCACATTGCAAGGTGCAATTCTGAAATTTTTTGCTTTTTCCTGCTCCTCTTAGCATGATAAAGAAGATTCAAAGAGAGTGAGATGCCAGCTCCTTTCATTCAGTCAGTAGCTTCAAACATTTCTGGTATATGAATAACATGATGTTTTTCAATGGCAAAAATCAATGAATATTGTAAATGCACAATCAGTAATTTCTCCGCATTGCAAGGTGCAATTCTGAAATTTTTTGATTTTTCCTGCTCCTCTTAGCATGATAAAGAAGATTCAAAGAGAGTGAGATGCCAGCTCCTTTCATTCAGTCAGTAGCTTCAATCATTTCTGGATGTTTTTCAATGGCAAAAATCAATGAATATTGTAAATGCACAAACTGTAATTTCTCCGCATTGCAAGGTGCAATTCTGAAATTTTTTGCTTTTTCCTGCTCCTCTTAGCATGTTAAAGAAGATTCAAAGAGAGTGAGATGCCAGCTCCTTTCATTCAGTCAGTAGCTTCAATCATTTCTGGACGTTTTTCAGTGGCAAAAATCAATGAATATTGTAAATGCACAAACAGTAATTTCTCCGCATTGCAAGGTGCAATTCTGAAATTTTTTGCTTTTTCCTGCTCCTCTTAGCATGATAAAGAAGATTCAAAGAGAGTGAGATGCCAGCTCCTTTCATTCAGTCAGTACCTTCAATCATTTCTGGACGTTTTTCAATGGCAAAAATCAATGAATATTGTAAATGCACAAACAGTAATTTCTCCGCATTGCAAGGTGCAAGTCTGAAATTTTTTGCTTTTTCCTGCTCCTCTTAGCATGATAAAGAAGATTCAAAGAGAGTGAGATGCCAGCTACTTTCATTCAGTCAGTAGCTTCAATCATTTCTGGACGTTTTTCAATGGTAAAAATCAATGAATATTGTAAATGCACAAACAGTAATTTCTCCACATTGCAAGGTGCAATTCTGAAATTTTTTGCTTTTTCCTGCTCCTCTTAGCATGATAAAGAAGATTCAAAGAGAGTGAGATGCCAGCTCCTTTCATTCAGTCAGTAGCTTCAAACATTTCTGGTATATGAATAACATGATGTTTTTCAATGGCAAAAATCAATGAATATTGTAAATGCACAAACAGTAATTTCTCCGCATTGCAAGGTGCAATTCTGAAATTTTTTGCTTTTTCCTGCTCCTCTTAGCATGATAAAGAAGATTCAAAGAGAGTGAGATGCCAGCTCCTTTCATTCAGTCAGTAGCTTCAATCATTTCTGGATGTTTTTCAATGGCAAAAATCAATGAATATTGTAAATGCACAAACTGTAATTTCTCCGCATTGCAAGGTGCAATTCTGAAATTTTTTGCTTTTTCCTGCTCCTCTTAGCATGATAAAGAAGATTCAAAGAGAGTGAGATGCCAGCTCCTTTCATTCAGTCAGTAGCTTCAATCATTTCTGGACGTTTTTCAATGGCAAAAATCAATGAATATTGTAAATGCACAAACAGTAATTTCTCCGCATTGCAAGGTGCAATTCTGAAATTTTTTGCTTTTTCCTGCTCCTCTTAGCATGATAAAGAAGATTCAAAGAGAGTGAGATGCCAGCTCCTTTCATTCAGTCAGTACCTTCAATCATTTCTGGACGTTTTTCAATGGCAAAAATCAATGAATATTGTAAATGCACAAACAGTAATTTCTCCGCATTACAAGGTGCAATTCTGAAATTTTTTGCTTTTTCCCGCTCCTCTTAGCATGATAAAGAAGATTCAAAGAGAGTGAGGTGCCAGCTCCTTTCATTCAGTCAGTAGCTTCAAACATTTCTGGTATATGAATAACATGTTTTTCAATGGCAAAAATCAATGATTATTGTAAATGCACAAACAGTAATTTCTCCGCATTGCAAGGTGCAATTCTGAAATTTTTTGATTTTTCCTGCTGCTCTTAGCATGATAAAGAAGATTCAAAGAGAGTGAGATGCCAGCTCCTTTCATTCAGTCAGTAGCTTCAATCATTTCTGGACGTTTTTCAATGGCAAAAATCAATGAATATTGTAAATGCACAAACAGTAATTTCTCCGCATTGCAAGGTGCAATTCTGAAATTTTTTGCTTTTTCCTGCTCCTCTTAGCATGATAAAGAATATTCAAAGAGAGTGAGATGCCAGCTCCTTTCATTCAGTCAGTAGCTTCAAACATTTCTGGTATATGAATAACATGATGTTTTTCAATGGCAAAAATCAATGAATATTGTAAATGCACAAACAGTAATTTCTCCGCATTGCAAGGTGCAATTCTGAAATTTTTTGCTTTTTCCTGCTCCTCTTAGCATGATAAAGAAGATTCAAAGAGAGTGAGATGCCAGCTCCTTTCATTCAGTCAGTAGCTTCAAACATTTCTGGTATATGAATAACATGATGTTTTTCAATGGCAAAAATCAATGAATATTGTAAATGCACAAACAGTAATTTCTCCGCATTGCAAGGTGCAAGTCTGAAATTTTTTGCTTTTTACTGCTCCTCTTAGCATGATAAAGAAGATTCAAAGAGAGTGAGATGCCAGCTACTTTCATTCAGTCAGTAGCTTCAATCATTTCTGGACGTTTTTCAATGGTAAAAATCAATGAATATTGTAAATGCACAAACAGTAATTTCTCCACATTGCAAGGTGCAATTCTGAAATTTTTTGCTTTTTCCTGCTCCTCTTAGCATGATAAAGAAGATTCAAAGAGAGTGAGATGCCAGCTCCTTTCATTCAGTCAGTAGCTTCAAACATTTCTGGTATATGAATAACATGTTTTTCAATGGCAAAAATCAATGAATATTGTAAATGCACAAACAGTAATTTCTCCGCATTGCAAGGTGCAATTCTGAAATTTTTTGCTTTATCCTGCTCCTCTTAGCATGATAAAGAAGATTCAAAGAGAGTGAGATGCCAGCTCCTTTCATTCAGTCAGTAGCTTCAATCATTTCTGGATGTTTTTCAATGGCAAAAATCAATGAATATTGTAAATGCACAAACTGTAATTTCTCCGCATTGCAAGGTGCAATTCTGAAATTTTTTGCTTTTTCCTGCTCCTCTTAGCATGATAAAGAAGATTCAAAGAGAGTGAGATGCCAGCTCCTTTCATTCAGTCAGTAGCTTCAAACATTTCTGGTATATGAATAACATGTTTTTCAATGGTAAAAATCAATGAATATTGTAAATGCACAAACAGTAATTTCTCCGCAATGCAAGGTGCAATTCTGAAATTTTTTGCTTTTTCCCGCTCCTCTTAGCATGATAAAGAAGATTCAAAGAGAGTGAGGTGCCAGCTCCTTTCATTCAGTCAGTAGCTTCAAACATTTCTGGTATATGAATAACATGTTTTTCAATGGCAAAAATCAATGAATATTGTAAATGCACAAACAGTAATTTCTCCGCATTGCAAGGTGCAATTCTGAAATTTTTTGATTTTTCCTGCTCCTCTTAGCATGATAAAGAAAATTCAAAGAGAGTGAGATGCCGGCTCCTTTCATTCAGTCAGTAGCTTCAATCATTTCTGGACGTTTTTCAATGGCAAAAATCAATGAATATTGTAAATGCACAAACAGTAATTTCTCCGCATTGCAAGGTGCAATTCTGAAATTTTTTGCTTTTTCCTGCTCCTCTTAGCATGATAAAGAAGATTCAAAGAGAGTGAGATGCCAGCTCCTTTCATTCAGTCAGTAGCTTCAAACATTTCTGGTATATGAATAACATGATGTTTTTCAATGGCAAAAATCAATGAATATTGTAAATGCACAAACAGTAATTTCTCCGCATTGCAAGGTGCAAGTCTGAAATTTTTTGCTTTTTCCTGCTCCTCTTAGCATGATAAAGAAGATTCAAAGACAGTGAGATGCCAGCTACTTTCATTCAGTCAGTAGCTTCAATCATTTCTGGACGTTTTTCAATGGTAAAAATCAATGAATATTGTAAATGCACAAACAGTAATTTCTCCACATTGCAAGGTGCAATTCTGAAATTTTTTGCTTTTTCCTGCTCCTCTTAGCATGATAAAGAAGATTCAAAGAGAGTGAGATGCCAGCTCCTTTCATTCAGTCAGTAGCTTCAAACATTTCTGGTATATGAATAACATGATGTTTTTCAATGGCAAAAATCAATGAATATTGTAAATGCACAAACAGTAATTTCTCCGCATTGCAAGGTGCAATTCTGAAATTTTTTGCTTTTTCCTGCTCCTCTTAGCATGATAAAGAAGATTCAAAGAGAGTGACATGCCAGCTCCTTTCATTCAGTCAGTAGCTTCAATCATTTCTGGATGTTTTTCAATGGCAAAAATCAATGAATATTGTAAATGCACAAACTGTAATTTCTCCGCATTGCAAGGTGCAATTCTGAAATTTTTTGCTTTTTCCTGCTCCTCTTAGTATGATAAAGAAGATTCAAAGAGAGTGAGATGCCAGCTCCTTTCATTCAGTCAGTAGCTTCAATCATTTCTGGACGTTTTTCAGTGGCAAAAATCAATGAATATTGTAAATGCACAAACAGTAATTTCTCCGCATTGCAAGGTGCAATTCTGAAATTTTTTGCTTTTTCCCGCTCCTCTTAGCATGATAAAGAAGATACAAAGAGAGTGATGTGCCAGCTCCTTTCATTCAGTCAGTAGCTTCAAACATTTCTGGTATATGAATAACATGTTTTTCAATGGCAAAAATCAATGAATATTGTAAATGCACAAACAGTAATTTCTCCGCATTGCAAGGTGCAATTCTGAAATTTTTTGATTTTTCCTGCTCCTCTTAGCATGATAAAGAAGATTCAAAGAGAGTGAGATGCCAGCTCCTTTCATTCAGTCAGTAGCTTCAATCATTTCTGGACGTTTTTCAATGGCAAAAATCAATGAATATTGTAAATGCACAAACAGTAATTTCTCCGCATTGCAAGGTGCAATTCTGAAATTTTTTGCTTTTTCCTGCTCCTCTTAGCATGATAAAGAAGATTCAAAGAGAGTGAGATGCCAGCTCCTTTCATTCAGTCAGTAGCTTCAAACATTTCTGGTATATGAATAACATGATGTTTTTCAATGGCAAAAATCAATGAATATTGTAAATGCACAAACAGTAATTTCTCCGCATTGCAAGGTGCAAGTCTGAAATTTTTTGCTTTTTCCTGCTCCTCTTAGCATGATAAAGAAGATTCAAAGAGAGTGAGATGCCAGTTACTTTCATTCAGTCAGTAGCTTCAATCATTTCTGGACGTTTTTCAATGGTAAAAATCAATGAATATTGTAAATGCACAAACAGTAATTTCTCCACATTGCAAGGTGCAATTCTGAAATTTTTTGCTTTTTCCTGCTCCTCTTAGCATGATAAAGAAGATTCAAAGAGAGTGAGATGCCAGCTCCTTTCATTCAGTCAGTAGCTTCAAACATTTCTGGTATATGAATAACATGATGTTTTTCAATGGCAAAAATCAATGAATATTGTAAATGCACAAACAGTAATTTCTCCGCATTGCAAGGTGCAATTCTGAAATTTTTTGCTTTTTCCTGCTCCTCTTAGCATGATAAAGAAGATTCAAAGAGAGTGAGATGCCAGCTCCTTTCATTCAGTCAGTAGCTTCAAACATTTCTGGTATATGAATAACATGATGTTTTTCAATGGCAAAAATCAATGAATATTGTAAATGCACAAACAGTAATTTCTCCGCATTGCAAGGTGCAATTCTGAAATTTTTTGATTTTTCCTGCTCCTCTTAGCATGATAAAGAAGATTCAAAGAGAGTGAGATGCCAGCTCCTTTCATTCAGTCAGTAGCTTCAATCATTTCTGGACGTTTTTCAATGGCAAAAATCAATGAATATTGTAAATGCACAAACAGTAATTTCTCCGCATTGCAAGGTGCAATTCTGAAATTTTTTGCTTTTTCCTGCTCCTCTTAGCATGATAAAGAAGATTCAAAGAGAGTGAGATGCCAGCTCCTTTCATTCAGTCAGTAGCTTCAAACATTTCTGGTATATGAATAACATGATGTTTTTCAATGGCAAAAATCAATGAATATTGTAAATGCACAAACAGTAATTTCTCCGCATTGCAAGGTGCAAGTCTGAAATTTTTTGCTTTTTCCTGCTCCTCTTAGCATGATAAAGAAGATTCAAAGAGAGTGAGATGCCAGTTACTTTCATTCAGTCAGTAGCTTCAATCATTTCTGGACGTTTTTCAATGGTAAAAATCAATGAATATTGTAAATGCACAAACAGTAATTTCTCCACATTGCAAGGTGCAATTCTGAAATTTTTTGCTTTTTCCTGCTCCTCTTAGCATGATAAAGAAGATTCAAAGAGAGTGAGATGCCAGCTCCTTTCATTCAGTCAGTAGCTTCAAACATTTCTGGTATATGAATAACATGATGTTTTTCAATGGCAAAAATCAATGAATATTGTAAATGCACAAACAGTAATTTCTCCGCATTGCAAGGTGCAATTCTGAAATTTTTTGCTTTTTCCTGCTCCTCTTAGCATGATAAAGAAGATTCAAAGAGAGTGAGATGCCAGCTCCTTTCATTCAGTCAGTAGCTTCAAACATTTCTGGTATATGAATAACATGATGTTTTTCAATGGCAAAAATCAATGAATATTGTAAATGCACAAACAGTAATTTCTCCGCATTGCAAGGTGCAATTCTGAAATTTTTTGCTTTTTCCTGCTCCTCTTAGCATGATAAAGAAGATTCAAAGAGAGTGAGATGCCAGCTCCTTTCATTCAGTCAGTAGCTTCAATCATTTCTGGATGTTTTTCAATGGCAAAAATCAATGAATATTGTAAATGCACAAACAGTAATTTCTCCGCATTGCAAGGTGCAATTCTGAAATTTTTTGCTTTTTCCTGCTCCTCTTAGCATGATAAAGAAGATTCAAAGAGAGTGAGATGTCAGCTCCTTTCATTCAGTCAGTAGCTTCAAACATTTCTGGTATATGAATAACATGATGTTTTTCAATGGCAAAAATCAATGAATATTGTAAATGCACAAACAGTAATTTCTCCGCATTGCAAGGTGCAATTCTGAAATTTTTTGCTTTTTCCTGCTCCTCTTAGCATGATAAAGAAGATTCAAAGAGAGTGAGATGCCAGCTCCTTTCATTCAGTCAGTAGCTTCAATCATTTCTGGATGTTTTTCAATGGCAAAAATCAATGAATATTGTAAATGCACAAACAGTAATTTCTCCGCATTGCAAGGTGCAATTCTGAAATTTTTTGCTTTTTCCTGCTCCTCTTAGCATGATAAAGAAGATTCAAAGAGAGTGAGATGCCAGCTCCTTTCGTTCAGTCAGTAGCTTCAATCATTTCTGGACGTTTTTCAATGGCAAAAATCATTGAATATTATAAATGCACAAACAGTAATTTCTCCGCATTGCAAGGTGCAATTCTGAAATTTTTTACTTTTTCCTGCTCCTCTTAGCATGATAAAGAAGATTCAAAGAGAGTGAGATGCCAGCTCCTTTCATTCAGTCAGTAGCTTCAATCATTTCTGGTATATGAATAACATGATGTTTTTCAATGGCAAAAATCAATGAATATTGTAAATGCACAAACAGTAATTTCTCCGCATTGCAAGGTGCAATTCTGAAATTTTTTGCTTTTTCCTGCTCCTCTTAGCATGATAAAGAAGATTCAAAGAGAGTGAGATGCCAGCTCCTTTCATTCAGTCAGTAGCTTCAATCATTTCTGGACGTTTTTCAATGGCAAAAATCAATGAATATTGTAAATGCACAAACTGTAATTTCTCCGCATTGCAAGGTGCAATTCTGAAATTTTTTGCTTTTTCCTGCTCCTCTTAGCATGATAAACAAGATTCAAAGAGAGTGAGATGCCAGTTCCTTTCATTCAGTCAGTAGCTTCAATCATTTCTGGATGTTTTTCAATGGCAAAAATCAATGAATATTGTAAATGCACAAACAGTAATTTCTCCGCATTGCAAGGTGCAATTCTGAAATTTTTTGCTTTTTCCTGCTCCTCTTAGCATGATAAAGAAGATTCAAAGAGAGTGAGATGCCAGCTCCTTTCATTCAGTCAGTAGCTTCAATCATTTCTGGACGTTTTTCAATGGCAAAAATCAATGAATATTGTAAATTCACAAACAGTAATTTCTCCGCATTGCAAGGTGCAATTCTGAAATTTTTTGCTTTTTCCTGCTCCTCTTAGCATGATAAAGAAGATTCAAAGAGAGTGAGATGCCAGCTCCTTTCATTCAGTCAGTAGCTTCAAACTTTTCTGGTATATGAATAACATGATGTTTTTCAATGGCAAAAATCAATGAATATTGTAAATGCACAAACAGTAATTTCTCCGCATTGCAAGGTGCAATTCTGAAATTTTTTGCTTTTTCCTGCTCCTCTTAGCATGATAAAGAAGATTCAAAGAGAGTGAGATGCCAGCTCCTTTCATTCAGTCAGTAGCTTCAATCATTTCTGGACGTTTTTCAATGGCAAAAATCATTGAATATTATAAATGCACAAACAGTAATTTCTCCGCATTGCAAGGTGCAATTCTGAAATTTTTTACTTTTTCCTGCTCCTCTTAGCATGATAAAGAAGATTCAAAGAGAGTGAGATGCCAGCTCCTTTCATTCAGTCAGTAGCTTCAATCATTTCTGGTATATGAATAACATGATGTTTTTCAATGGCAAAAATCAATGAATATTGTAAATGCACAAACAGTAATTTCTCCGCATTGCAAGGTGCAATTCTGAAATTTTTTGCTTTTTCCTGCTCCTCTTAGCATGATAAAGAAGATTCAAAGAGAGTGAGATGCCAGCTCCTTTCATTCAGTCAGTAGCTTCAATCATTTCTGGACGTTTTTCAATGGCAAAAATCAATGAATATTGTAAATGCACAAACAGTAATTTCTCCGCATTGCAAGGTGCAATTCTGAAATTTTTTGCTTTTTCCTGCTCCTCTTAGCATGATAAAGAAGATTCAAAGAGAGTGAGATGCCAGCTCCTTTCATTCAGTCAGTAGCTTCAATCATTTCTGGACGTTTTTCAATGGCAAAAATCAATGAATATTGTAAATGCACAAACAGTAATTTCTCCGCATTGCAAGGTGCAATTCTGAAATTTTTTGCTTTTTCCTGCTCCTCTTAGCATGATAAAGAAGATTCAAAGAGAGTGAGATGCCAGCTCCTTTCATTCAGTCAGTAGCTTCAATCATTTCTGGACGTTTTTCAATGGCAAAAATCAATGAATATTGTAAATGCACAAACAGTAATTTCTCCGCATTGCAAGGTGCAATTCTGAAATTTTTTACTTTTTCCTGCTCCTCTTAGCATGATAAAGAAGATTCAAAGAGAGTGAGATGCCAGCTCCTTTCATTCAGTCAGTAGCTTCAATCATTTCTGGTATATGAATAACATGATGTTTTTCAATCGCAAAAATCAATGAATATTGTAAATGCACAAACAGTAATTTCTCCGCATTGCAAGGTGCAATTCTGAAATTTTTTGCTTTTTCCTGCTCCGCTTAGCATGATAAAGAAGATTCAAAGAGAGTGAGATGCCAGCTCCTTTCATTCAGTCAGTAGCTTCAATCATTTCTGGATGTTTTTCAATGGCAAAAATCAATGAATATTGGAAATGCACAAACAGTAATTTCTCCGCATTGCAAGGTGCAATTCTGAAATTTTTTGCTTTTTCCTGCTCCTCTTAGCATGATAAAGAAGATTCAAAGAGAGTGAGATGCCAGCTCCTTTCCTTCAGTCAGTAGCTTCAATCATTTCTGGTATATGAATAACATGATGTTTTTCAATGGCAAAAATCAATGAATTTTGTAAATGCACAAACAGTAATTTCTCCGCATTGCAAAGCGCAATTCTGAATTTTTTTGTTTTTCCTGCTCCTCTTAGCATGATAAAGAAGATTCAAAGAGAGTGAGATGCCAGCTCCTTTCGTTCAGTCAGTAGCTTCAATCATTTCTGGACATTTTTCAATGGCAAAAATCAATGAATATTGTAAATGCACAAACAGTAATTTCTCCGCATGGCAAGGTGCAATTCTGAAATTTTTTGCTTTTTCCTGCTCCTCTTAGCATGATAAAGAAGATTCAAAGAGAGTGAAATGCCAGCTCCTTTCATTCAGTCAGTAGCTTCAATCATTTCTGGACGTTTTTCAATGGCAAAAATCAATGAATATTGTAAATGCACAAACAGTAATTTCTCCGCATTGCAAGGTGCAATTCTGAAATTTTTTGCTTTTTCCTGCTCCTCTTAGCATGATAAAGAAGATTCAAAGAGAGTGAGATGCCAGCTCCTTTCATTCAGTCAGTAGCTTCAATCATTTCTGGACGTTTTTCAATGGCAAAAATCAATGAATATTGTAAATGCACAAACAGTAATTTCTCCGCATTGCAAGGTGCAATTCTGAAATTTTTTGCTTTTTCCTGCTCCTCTTAGCATGATAAAGAAGATTCAAAGAGAGTGAGATGCCAGCTCCTTTCCTTCAGTCAGTAGCGTCAATCATTTCTGGCATATGAATAACATGATGTTTTTCAATGGCAAAAAT
The DNA here is from genome assembly GCF_046119375.1 of Phyllobates terribilis. Taxonomy (NCBI): domain Eukaryota; kingdom Metazoa; phylum Chordata; class Amphibia; order Anura; family Dendrobatidae; genus Phyllobates; species Phyllobates terribilis. Next base: position 181,784 of record NW_027364190.1, read on the forward strand.
CAATGAATTTTGTAAATGCACAAACAGTAATTTCTCCGCATTGCAAGGCGCAATTCTGAAATTTTTTGCTTTTTCCTGCTCCTCTTAGCATGATAAAGAAGATTCAAAGAGAGTGAGATGCCAGCTCCTTTCATTCAGTCAGTAGCTTCAATCATTTCTGGACATTTTTCAATGGCAAAAATCAATGAATATTGTAAATGCACAAACAGTAATTTCTCCGCATTGCAAGGTGCAATTCTGAAATTTTTTGTTTTTTCCTGCTCCTCTTAGCATGATAAAGAAGATTCAAAGAGAGTGAGATGCCAGCTCCTTTCATTCAGTCAGTAGCTTCAATCATTTCTGGACGTTTTTCAATGGCAAAAATCAATGAATATTGTAAATGCACAAACAGTAATTTCTCCGCATTGCAAGGTGCAATTCTGAAATTTTTTGCTTTTTCCTGCTCCTCTTAGCATGATAAACAAGATTCAAAGAGAGTGAGATGTCAGCTCCTTTCATTCAGTCAGTAGCTTCAATCATTTCTGGATGTTTTTCAATGGCAAAAATCATTGAATATTGTAAATGCACAAACAGTAATTTCTCCGCATTGCAAGGTGCAATTCTGAAATTTTTTACTTTTTCCTGCTCCTCTTAGCATGATAAAGAAGATTCAAAGAGAGTGAGATGCCAGCTCCTTTCATTCACTCAGTAGCTTCAATCATTTCTGGTATATGAATAACATGATGTTTTTCAATCGCAAAAATCAATGAATATTGTAAATGCACAAACAGTAATTTCTCCGCATTGCAAGGTGCAATTCTGAAATTTTTTGCTTTTTCCTGCTCCTCTTAGCATGATAAAGAAGATTCAAAGAGAGTGAGATGCCAGCTCCTTTCATTCAGTCAGTAGCTTCAATCATTTCTGGATGTTTTTCAATGGCAAAAATCAATGAATATTGTAAATGCACAAACAGTAATTTATCCGCATTGCAAGGTGCAATTCTGAAATTTTTTGCTTTTTCCTGCTCCTCTTAGCATGATAAAGAAGATTCAAAGAGAGTGAGATGCCAGCTCCTTTCCTTCAGTCAGTAGCTTCAATCTTTTCTGGTATATGAATAACATGATGTTTTTCAATGGCAAAAATCAATGAATTTTGTAAAATGCACAAACATTAATTTCTCCGCATTGCAAGGCGCAATTCTGAAATTTTTTGCTTTTTCCTGCTCCTCTTAGCATGATAAAGAAGATTCAAAGAGAGTGAGATGCCAGCTCCTTTCATTCAGTCAGTAGCTTCAATCATTTCTGGACATTTTTCAATGGCAAAAATCAATGAATATTGTAAATGCACAAACAGTAATTTCTCCGCATTGCAAGGTGCAATTCTGAAATTTTTTGCTTTTTCCTGCTCCTCTTAGCATGATAAAGAAGATTCAAAGAGAGTGAGATGCCAGCTCCTTTCATTCAGTCAGTAGCTTCAATCATTTCTGGACGTTTTTCAATGGCAAAAATCAATGAATATTGTAAATGCACAAACAGTAATTTCTCCGCATTGCAAGGTGCAATTCTGAAATTTTTTGCTTTTTCCTGCTCCTCTTAGCATGATAAAGAATATTCAAAGAGAGTGAGATGCCAGCTCCTTTCATTCAGTCAGTACCTTCAATCATTTCTGGACGTTTTTCAATGGCAAAAATCAATGAATATTGTAAATGCACAAACAGTAATTTCTCCGCATTGCAAGGTGCAATTCTGAAATTTTTTGCTTTTTCCTGCTCCTCTTAGCATGATAAAGAAGATTCAAAGAGAGTGAGATGCCAGCTCCTTTCATTCAGTCAGTAGCTTCAATCATTTCTGGACGTTTTTCAATGGCAAAAATCAATGAATATTGTAAATGCACAAACTGTAATTTCTCCGCATTGCAAGGTGCAATTCTGAAATTTTTTGCTTTTTCCTGCTCCTCTTAGCATGATAAAGAAGATTCAAAGAGAGTGAGATGCCAGCTCCTTTCATTCAGTCAGTAGCTTCAATCATTTCTGGTATATGAATAACATGATGTTTTTCAATAGCAAAAATCAATGAATATTGTAAATGCACAAACAGTAATTTCTCCGCATTGCAAGGTGCAATTCTGAAATTTTTTGCTTTTTCCTGCTCCTCTTAGCATGATAAAGAAGATTCAAAGAGAGTGAGATGCCAGCTCCTTTCATTCAGTCAGTAGCTTCAATCATTTCTGGACGTTTTTCAATGGCAAAAATCAATGAATATTGTAAATGCACAAACAGTAATTTCTCCGCATTGCAAGGTGCAATTCTGAAATTTTTTACTTTTTCCTGCTCCTCTTAGCATGATAAAGAAGATTCAAAGAGAGTGAGATGCCAGCTCCTTTCATTCAGTCTGTAGCTTCAATCATTTCTGGTATATTAATAACATGATGTTTTTCAATCGCAAAAATCAATGAATATTGTAAATGCACAAACAGTAATTTCTCCGCATTGCAAGGTGCAATTCTGAAATTTTTTGCTTTTTCCTGCTCCTCTTAGCATGATAAAGAAGATTCAAAGAGAGTGAGATGCCAGCTCCTTTCATTCAGTCAGTAGCTTCAATCATTTCTGGACGTTTTTCAATGGCAAAAATCAATGAATATTGTAAATGCACAAACAGTAATTTCTCCGCATTGCAAGGTGCAATTCTGAAATTTTTTGCTTTTTCCTGCTCCTCTTAGCATGATAAAGAAGATTCAAAGAGAGTGAGATGCCAGCTCCTTTCATTCAGTCAGTAGCTTCAATCATTTCTGGTATATGAATAACATGATGTTTTTCAATGGCAAAAATCAATGAATATTGTAAATGCACAAACAGTAATTTCTCCGCATTGCAAGGTGCAATTCTGAAATTTTTTGCTTTTTCCTGCTCCTCTTAGCATGATAAAGAAGATTCAAAGAGAGTGAGATGCCAGCTCCTTTCATTCAGTCAGTAGCTTCAATCATTTCTGGACGTTTTTCCATGGCAAAAATCAATGAATATTGTAAATGCACAAACAGTAATTTCTCCGCATTGCAAGGTGCAATTCTGAAATTTTTTGCTTTTTCCTGCTCCTCTTAGCATGATAAAGAAGATTCAAAGAGAGTGAGATGCCAGCTCCTTTCATTCAGTCAGTAGCTTCAATCATTTCTGGACGTTTTTCAATGGTAAAAATCAATGAATATTGTAAATGCACAAACAGTAATTTCTCCACTTTGCAAGGTGCAATTCTGAAATTTTTTGCTTTTTCCTGCTCCTCTTAGCATGATAAAGAAGATTCAAAGAGAGTGAGATGCCAGCTCCTTTCATTCAGTCAGTAGCTTCAAACATTTCTGGTATATGAATAACATGATGTTTTTCAATGGCAAAAATCAATGAATATTGTAAATGCACAAACAGTAATTTCTCCGCATTGCAAGGTGCAAGTCTGAAATTTTTTGCTTTTTCCTGCTCCTCTTAGCATGATAAAGAAGATTCAAAGAGAGTGAGATGCCAGCTACTTTCATTCAGTCAGTAGCTTCAATCATTTCTGGATGTTTTTCAATGGTAAAAATCAATGAATATTGTAAATGCACAAACAGTAATTTCTCCACATTGCAAGGTGCAATTCTGAAATTTTTTGCTTTTTCCTGCTCCTCTTAGCATGATAAAGAAGATTCAAAGAGAGTGAGATGCCAACTCCTTTCATTCAGTCAGTAGCTTCAAACATTTCTGGTATATGAATAACATGATGTTTTTCAATGGCAAAAATCAATGAATATTGTAAATGCACAAACAGTAATTTCTCCGCATTGCAAGGTGCAATTCTGAAATTTTTTGCTTTTTCCTGCTCCTCTTAGCATGATAAAGAAGATTCAAAGAGAGTGAGATGCCAGCTCCTTTCATTCAGTCAGTAGCTTCAATCATTTCTGGACGTTTTTCAATGGCAAAAATCAATGAATATTGTAAATGCACAAACAGTAATTTCTCCGCATTGCAAGGTGCAATTCTGAAATTTTTTGCTTTTTCCTGCTCCTCTTAGCATGATAAAGAAGATTCAAAGAGAGTGAGATGCCAGCTCCTTTCATTCAGTCAGTACCTTCAATCATTTCTGGACGTTTTTCAATGGCAAAAATCAATGAATATTGTAAATGCACAAACAGTAATTTCTCCGCATTGCAAGGTGCAATTCTGAAATTTTTTGCTTTTTCCCGCTCCTCTTAGCATGATAAAGAAGATTCAAAGAGAGTGAGGTGCCAGCTCCTTTCATTCAGTCAGTAGCTTCAAACATTTCTGGTATATGAATAACATGTTTTTCAATGGCAAAAATCAATGAATATTGTAAATGCACAAACAGTAATTTCTCCGCATTGCAAGGTGCAATTCTGAAATTTTTTGCTTTTTCCTGCTCCTCTTAGCATGATAAAGAAGATTCAAAGAGAGTGAGATGCCAGCTCCTTTCATTCAGTCAGTAGCTTCAATCATTTCTGGACGTTTTTCAATGGCAAAAATCAATGAATATTGTAAATGCACAAACAGTAATTTCTCCGCATTGCAAGGTGCAATTCTGAAATTTTTTGCTTTTTCCTGCTCCTCTTAGCATGATAAAGAAGATTCAAAGAGAGTGAGATGCCAGCTCCTTTCATTCAGTCAGTAGCTTCAATCATTTCTGGACGTTTTTCAATGGCAAAAATCAATGAATATTGTAAATGCACAAACAGTAATTTCTCCGCATTGCAAGGTGCAATTCTGAAATTTTTTGCTTTTTCCTGCTCCTCTTAGCATGATAAAGAAGATTCAAAGAGAGTGAGATGCCAGCTCCTTTGATTCAGTCAGTAGCTTCAAACATTTCTGGTATATGAATAACATGATGTTTTTCAATGGCAAAAATCAATGAATATTGTAAATGCACAAACAGTAATTTCTCCGCATTGCAAGGTGCAAGTCTGAAATTTTTTGCTTTTTCCTGCTCCTCTTAGCATGATAAAGAAGATTCAAAGAGAGTGAGATGCCAGCTACTTTCATTCAGTCAGTAGCTTCAATCATTTCTGGACGTTTTTCAATGGTAAAAATCAATGAATATTGTAAATGCACAAACAGTAATTTCTCCACATTGCAAGGTGCAATTCTGAAATTTTTTGCTTTTTCCTGCTCCTCTTAGCATGATAAAGAAGATTCAAAGAGAGTGAGATGCCAGCTCCTTTCATTCAGTCAGTAGCTTCAAACATTTCTGGTATATGAATAACATGATGTTTTTCAATGGCAAAAATCAATGAATATTGTAAATGCACAAACAGTAATTTCTCCGCATTGCAAGGTGCAAGTCTGAAATTTTTTGCTTTTTCCTGCTCCTCTTAGCATGATAAAGAAGATTCAAAGAGAGTGAGATGCCAGCTACTTTCATTCAGTCAGTAGCTTCAATCATTTCTGGACGTTTTTCAATGGTAAAAATCAATGAATATTGTAAATGCACAAACAGTAATTTCTCCACATTGCAAGGTGCAATTCTGAAATTTTTTGCTTTTTCCTGCTCCTCTTAGCATGATAAAGAAGATTCAAAGAGAGTGAGATGCCAGCTCCTTTCATTCAGTCAGTAGCTTCAAACATTTCTGGTATATGAATAACATGATGTTTTTCAATGGCAAAAATCAATGAATATTGTAAATGCACAAACAGTAATTTCTCCGCATTGCAAGGTGCAATTCTGAAATTTTTTGCTTTTTCCTGCTCCTCTTAGCATGATAAAGAAGATTCAAAGAGAGTGAGATGCCAGCTCCTTTCATTCAGTCAGTAGCTTCAATCATTTCTGGACGTTTTTCAATGGCAAAAATCAATGAATATTGTAAATGCACAAACAGTAATTTCTCCGCATTGCAAGGTGCAATTCTGAAATTTTTTGCTTTTTCCTGCTCCTCTTAGCATGATAAAGAAGATTCAAAGAGAGTGAGATGTCAGCTCCTTTCATTCAGTCAGTAGCTTCAAACATTTCTGGTATATGAATAACATGATGTTTTTCAATGGCAAAAATCAATGAATATTGTAAATGCACAAACAGTAATTTCTCCGCATTGCAAGGTGCAATTCTGAAATTTTTTGCTTTTTCCTGCTCCTCTTAGCATGATAAAGAAGATTCAAAGAGAGTGAGATGCCAGCTCCTTTCATTCAGTCAGTAGCTTCAATCATTTCTGGACGTTTTTCAATGGCAAAAATCAATGAATATTGTAAATGCACAAACAGTAATTTCTCCGCATTGCAAGGTGCAATTCTGAAATTTTTTGCTTTTTCCTGCTCCTCTTAGCATGATAAAGAGGATTCAAAGAGAGTGAGATGCCAGCTCCTTTCATTCAGTCAGTAGCTTCAATCATTTCTGGACGTTTTTCAATGGCAAAAATCAATGAATATTGTAAATGCACAAACAGTAATTTCTCCGCATTGCAAGGTGCAATTCTGAAATTTTTTGCTTTTTCCTGCTCCTCTTAGCATGATAAAGAAGATTCAAAGAGAGTGAGATGCCAGCTCCTTTCATTCAGTCAGTAGCTTCAAACATTTCTGGTATATGAATAACATGATGTTTTTCAATGGCAAAAATCAATGAATATTGTAAATGCACAAACAGTAATTTCTCCGCATTGCAAGGTGCAAGTCTGAAATTTTTTGCTTTTTCCTGCTCCTCTTAGCATGATAAAGAAGATTCAAAGAGAGTGAGATGCCAGCTACTTTCATTCAGTCAGTAGCTTCAATCATTTCTGGACGTTTTTCAATGGTAAAAATCAATGAATATTGTAAATGCACAAACAGTAATTTCTCCACATTGCAATGTGCAATTCTAAAATTTTTTGCTTTTTCCTGCTCCTCTTAGCATGATAAAGAAGATTCAAAGAGAGTGAGATGCCTGCTCCTTTCATTCAGTCAGTAGCTTCAAACATTTCTGGTATATGAATAACATGATGTTTTTCAATGGCAAAAATCAATGAATATTGTAAATGCACAAACAGTAATTTCTCCGCATTGCAAGGTGCAATTCTGAAATTTTTTGCTTTTTCCTGCTCCTCTTAGCATGATAAAGAAGATTCAAAGAGAGTGAGATGCCAACTCCTTTCATTCAGTCAGTAGCTTCAAACATTTCTGGTATATGAATAACATGATGTTTTTCAATGGCAAAAATCAATGAATATTGTAAATGCACAAACAGTAATTTCTCCGCATTGCAAGGTGCAATTCTGAAATTTTTTGCTTTTTCCTGCTCCTCTTAGCATGATAAAGAAGATTCAAAGAGAGTGAGATGCCAGCTCCTTTCATTCAGTCAGTAGCTTCAATCATTTCTGGACGTTTTTCAATGGCAAAAATCAATGAATATTGTAAATGCACAAACAGTAATTTCTCCGCATTGCAAGGTGCAATTCTGAAATTTTTTGCTTTTTCCTGCTCCTCTTAGCATGATAAAGAAGATTCAAAGAGAGTGAGATGCCAGCTCCTTTCATTCAGTCAGTACCTTCAATCATTTCTGGACGTTTTTCAATGGCAAAAATCAATGAATATTGTAAATGCACAAACAGTAATTTCTCCGCATTGCAAGGTGCAATTCTGAAATTTTTTGCTTTTTCCCGCTCCTCTTAGCATGATAAAGAAGATTCAAAGAGAGTGAGGTGCCAGCTCCTTTCATTCAGTCAGTAGCTTCAAACATTTCTGGTATATGAATAACATGTTTTTCAATGGCAAAAATCAATGAATATTGTAAATGCACAAACAGTAATTTCTCCGCATTGCAAGGTGCAATTCTGAAATTTTTTGCTTTTTCCTGCTCCTCTTAGCATGATAAAGAAGATTCAAAGAGAGTGAGATGCCAGCTCCTTTCATTCAATCAGTAGCTTCAATCATTTCTGGACGTTTTTCAATGGCAAAAATCAATGAATATTGTATATGCACAAACAGTAATTTCTCCGCATTGCAAGGTGCAATTCTGAAATTTTTTGCTTTTTCCTGCTCCTCTTAGCATGATAAAGAAGATTCAAAGAGAGTGAGATGCCAGCTCCTTTCATTCAGTCAGTAGCTTCAATCATTTCTGGACGTTTTTCAATGGCAAAAATCAATGAATATTGTAAATGCACAAACAGTAATTTCTCCGCATTGCAAGGTGCAATTCTGAATTTTTTTGCTTTTTCCTGCTCCTCTTAGCATGATAAAGAAGATTCAAAGAGAGTGAGATGCCAGCTCCTTTGATTCAGTCAGTAGCTTCAAACATTTCTGGTATATGAATAACATGATGTTTTTCAATGGCAAAAATCAATGAATATTGTAAATGCACAAACAGTAATTTCTCCGCATTGCAAGGTGCAAGTCTGAAATTTTTTGCTTTTTCCTGCTCCTCTTAGCATGATAAAGAATATTCAAAGAGAGTGAGATGCCAGCTACTTTCATTCAGTCAGTAGCTTCAATCATTTCTGGACGTTTTTCAATGGTAAAAATCAATGAATATTGTAAATGCACAAACAGTAATTTCTCCACATTGCAAGGTGCAATTCTGAATTTTTTTGCTTTTTCCTGCTCCTCTTAGCATGATAAAGAAGATTCAAAGAGAGTGAGATGCCAGCTCCTTTCATTCAGTCAGTAGCTTCAAACATTTCTGGTATATGAATAACATGATGTTTTTCAATGGCAAAAATCAATGAATATTGTAAATGCACAAACAGTAATTTCTCCGCATTGCAAGGTGCAAGTCTGAAATTTTTTGCTTTTTCCTGCTCCTCTTAGCATGATAAAGAAGATTCAAAGAGAGTGAGATGCCAGCTACTTTCATTCAGTCAGTAGCTTCAATCATTTCTGGACGTTTTTCAATGGTAAAAATCAATGAATATTGTAAATGCACAAACAGTAATTTCTCCACATTGCAAGGTGCAATTCTGAAATTTTTTGCTTTTTCCTGCTCCTCTTAGCATGATAAAGAAGATTCAAAGAGAGTGAGATGCCAGCTCCTTTCATTCAGTCAGTAGCTTCAAACATTTCTGGTATATGAATAACATGATGTTTTTCAATGGCAAAAATCAATGAATATTGTAAATGCACAAACAGTAATTTCTCCGCATTGCAAGGTGCAATTCTGAAATTTTTTGCTTTTTCCTGCTCCTCTTAGCATGATAAAGAAGATTCAAAGAGAGTGAGATGCCAACTCCTTTCATTCAGTCAGTAGCTTCAAACATTTCTGGTATATGAATAACATGATGTTTTTCAATGGCAAAAATCAATGAATATTGTAAATGCACAAACAGTAATTTCTCCGCATTGCAAGGTGCAATTCTGAAATTTTTTGCTTTTTCCTGCTCCTCTTAGCATGATAAAGAAGATTCAAAGAGAGTGAGATGCCAGCTCCTTTCATTCAGTCAGTAGCTTCAATCATTTCTGTACGTTTTTCAATGGCAAAAATCAATGAATATTGTAAATGCACAAACAGTAATTTCTCCGCATTGCAAGGTGCAATTCTGAAATTTTTTGCTTTTTCCTGCTCCTCTTAGCATGATAAAGAAGATTCAAAGAGAGTGAGATGCCAGCTCCTTTCATTCAGTCAGTACCTTCAATCATTTCTGGACGTTTTTCAATGGCAAAAATCAATGAATATTGTAAATGCACAAACAGTAATTTCTCCGCATTGCAAGGTGCAATTCTGAAATTTTTTGCTTTTTCCCGCTCCTCTTAGCATGATAAAGAAGATTCAAAGAGAGTGAGGTGCCAGCTCCTTTCATTCAGTCAGTAGCTTCAAACATTTCTGGTATATGAATAACATGTTTTTCAATGGCAAAAATCAATGAATATTGTAAATGCACAAACAGTAATTTCTCCGCATTGCAAGGTGCAATTCTGAAATTTTTTGCTTTTTCCTGCTCCTCTTAGCATGATAAAGAAGATTCAAAGAGAGTGAGATGCCAGCTCCTTTCATTCAATCAGTAGCTTCAATCATTTCTGGACGTTTTTCAATGGCAAAAATCAATGAATATTGTATATGCACAAACAGTAATTTCTCCGCATTGCAAGGTGCAATTCTGAAATTTTTTGCTTTTTCCTGCTCCTCTTAGCATGATAAAGAAGATTCAAAGAGAGTGAGATGCCAGCTCCTTTCATTCAGTCAGTAGCTTCAATCATTTCTGGACGTTTTTCAATGGCAAAAATCAATGAATATTGTAAATGCACAAACAGTAATTTCTCCGCATTGCAAGGTGCAATTCTGAATTTTTTTGCTTTTTCCTGCTCCTCTTAGCATGATAAAGAAGATTCAAAGAGAGTGAGATGCCAGCTCCTTTGATTCAGTCAGTAGCTTCAAACATTTCTGGTATATGAATAACATGATGTTTTTCAATGGCAAAAATCAATGAATATTGTAAATGCACAAACAGTAATTTCTCCGCATTGCAAGGTGCAAGTCTGAAATTTTTTGCTTTTTCCTGCTCCTCTTAGCATGATAAAGAAGATTCAAAGAGAGTGAGATGCCAGCTACTTTCATTCAGTCAGTAGCTTCAATCATTTCTGGACGTTTTTCAATGGTAAAAATCAATGAATATTGTAAATGCACAAACAGTAATTTCTCCACATTGCAAGGTGCAATTCTGAATTTTTTTGCTTTTTCCTGCTCCTCTTAGCATGATAAAGAAGATTCAAAGAGAGTGAGATGCCAGCTCCTTTCATTCAGTCAGTAGCTTCAAACATTTCTGGTATATGAATAACATGATGTTTTTCAATGGCAAAAATCAATGAATATTGTAAATGCACAAACAGTAATTTCTCCGCATTGCAAGGTGCAAGTCTGAAATTTTTTGCTTTTTCCTGCTCCTCTTAGCATGATAAAGAAGATTCAAAGAGAGTGAGATGCCAGCTACTTTCATTCAGTCAGTAGCTTCAATCATTTCTGGACGTTTTTCAATGGTAAAAATCAATGAATATTGTAAATGCACAAACAGTAATTTCTCCACATTGCAAGGTGCAATTCTGAAATTTTTTGCTTTTTCCTGCTCCTCTTAGCATGATAAAGAAGATTCAAAGAGAGTGAGATGCCAGCTCCTTTCATTCAGTCAGTAGCTTCAAACATTTCTGGTATATGAATAACATGATGTTTTTCAATGGCAAAAATCAATGAATATTGTAAATGCACAAACAGTAATTTCTCCACATTGCAAGGTGCAATTCTGAAATTTTTTGCTTTTTCCTGCTCCTCTTAGCATGATAAAGAAGATTCAAAGAGAGTGAGATGCCAGCTCCTTTCATTCAGTCAGTAGCTTCAAACATTTCTGGTATATGAATAACATGATGTTTTTCAATGGCAAAAATCAATGAATATTGTAAATGCACAAACAGTAATTTCTCCGCATTGCAAGGTGCAATTCTGAAATTTTTTGCTTTTTCCTGCTCCTCTTAGCATGATAAAGAAGATTCAAAGAGAGTGAGATGCCAGCTCCTTTCATTCAGTTAGTAGCTTCAATCATTTCTGGACGTTTTTCAATGGCAAAAATCAATGAATATTGTAAATGCACAAACATTAATTTCTCCGCATTGCAAGGTGCAATTCTGAAATTTTTTGCTTTTTCCTGCTCCTCTTAGCATGATAAAGAAGATTCAAAGAGAGTGAGATGTCAGCTCCTTTCATTCAGTCAGTAGCTTCAAACATTTCTGGTATATGAATAACATGATGTTTTTCAATGGCAAAAATCAATGAATATTGTAAATGCACAAACAGTAATTTCTCCACATTGCAAGGTGCAATTCTGAAATTTTTTGCTTTTTCCTGCTCCTCTTAGCATGATAAAGAAGATTCAAAGAGAGTGAGATGCCAGCTCCTTTCATTCAGTCAGTAGCTTCAAACATTTCTGGTATATGAATAACATGATGTTTTTCAATGGCAAAAATCAATGAATATTGTAAATGCACAAACAGTAATTTCTCCGCATTGCAAGGTGCAATTCTGAAATTTTTTGCTTTTTCCTGCTCCTCTTAGCATGATAAAGAAGATTCAAAGAGAGTGAGATGCCAGCTCCTTTCATTCAGTCAGTAGCTTCAATCATTTCTGGACGTTTTTCAATGGCAAAAATCAATGAATATTGTAAATGCACAAACAGTAATTTCTCCGCATTGCAAGGTGCAATTCTGAAATTTTTTGCTTTTTCCTGCTCCTCTTAGCATGATAAAGAAGATTCAAAGAGAGTGAGATGTCAGCTCCTTTCATTCAGTCAGTAGCTTCAAACATTTCTGGTATATGAATAACATGATGTTTTTCAATGGCAAAAATCAATGAATATTGTAAATGCACAAACAGTAATTTCTCCGCATTGCAAGGTGCAATTCTGAAATTTTTTGCTTTTTCCTGCTCCTCTTAGCATGATAAAGAAGATTCAAAGAGAGTGAGATGCCAGCTCCTTTCATTCAGTCAGTAGCTTCAATCATTTCTGGACGTTTTTCAATGGCAAAAATCAATGAATATTGTAAATGCACAAACAGTAATTTCTCCGCATTGCAAGGTGCAATTCTGAAATTTTTTGCTTTTTCCCGCTCCTCTTAGCATGATAAAGAAGATTCAAAGAGAGTGAGGTGCCAGCTCCTTTCATTCAGTCAGTAGCTTCAAACATTTCTGGTATATGAATAACATGTTTTTCAATGGCAAAAATCAATGAATATTGTAAATGCACAAACAGTAATTTCTCCGCATTGCAAGGTGCAATTCTGAAATTTTTTGCTTTTTCCTGCTCCTCTTAGCATGATAAAGAAGATTCAAAGAGAGTGAGATGCCAGCTCCTTTCATTCAGTCAGTAGCTTCAATCATTTCTGGACGTTTTTCAATGGCAAAAATCAATGAATATTGTAAATGCACAAACAGTAATTTCTCCGCATTGCAAGGTGCAATTCTGAAATTTTTTGCTTTTTCCTGCTCCTCTTAGCATGATAAAGAAGATTCAAAGAGAGTGAGATGCCAGCTCCTTTCATTCAGTCAGTAGCTTCAATCATTTCTGGACGTTTTTCAATGGCAAAAATCAATGAATATTGTAAATGCACAAACAGTAATTTCTCCGCATTGCAAGGTGCAATTCTGAAATTTTTTGCTTTTTCCTGCTCCTCTTAGCATGATAAAGAAGATTCAAAGAGAGTGAGATGCCAGCTCCTTTGATTCAGTCAGTAGCTTCAAACATTTCTGGTATATGAATAACATGATGTTTTTCAATGGCAAAAATCAATGAATATTGTAAATGCACAAACAGTAATTTCTCCGCATTGCAAGGTGCAAGTCTGAAATTTTTTGCTTTTTCCTGCTCCTCTTAGCATGATAAAGAAGATTCAAAGAGAGTGAGATGCCAGCTACTTTCATTCAGTCAGTAGCTTCAATCATTTCTGGACGTTTTTCAATGGTAAAAATCAATGAATATTGTAAATGCACAAACAGTAATTTCTCCACATTGCAAGGTGCAATTCTGAAATTTTTTGCTTTTTCCTGCTCCTCTTAGCATGATAAAGAAGATTCAAAGAGAGTGAGATGCCAGCTCCTTTCATTCAGTCAGTAGCTTCAAACATTTCTGGTATATGAATAACATGATGTTTTTCAATGGCAAAAATCAATGAATATTGTAAATGCACAAACAGTAATTTCTCCGCATTGCAAGGTGCAAGTCTGAAATTTTTTGCTTTTTCCTGCTCCTCTTAGCATGATAAAGAAGATTCAAAGAGAGTGAGATGCCAGCTACTTTCATTCAGTCAGTAGCTTCAATCATTTCTGGACGTTTTTCAATGGTAAAAATCAATGAATATTGTAAATGCACAAACAGTAATTTCTCCACATTGCAAGGTGCAATTCTGAAATTTTTTGCTTTTTCCTGCTCCTCTTAGCATGATAAAGAAGATTCAAAGAGAGTGAGATGCCAGCTCCTTTCATTCAGTCAGTAGCTTCAAACATTTCTGGTATATGAATAACATGATGTTTTTCAATGGCAAAAATCAATGAATATTGTAAATGCACAAACAGTAATTTCTCCGCATTGCAAGGTGCAATTCTGAAATTTTTTGCTTTTTCCTGCTCCTCTTAGCATGATAAAGAAGATTCAAAGAGAGTGAGATGCCAGCTCCTTTCATTCAGTCAGTAGCTTCAATCATTTCTGGACGTTTTTCAATGGCAAAAATCAATGAATATTGTAAATGCACAAACAGTAATTTCTCCGCATTGCAAGGTGCAATTCTGAAATTTTTTGCTTTTTCCTGCTCCTCTTAGCATGATAAAGAAGATTCAAAGAGAGTGAGATGTCAGCTCCTTTCATTCAGTCAGTAGCTTCAAACATTTCTGGTATATGAATAACATGATGTTTTTCAATGGCAAAAATCAATGAATATTGTAAATGCACAAACAGTAATTTCTCCGCATTGCAAGGTGCAATTCTGAAATTTTTTGCTTTTTCCTGCTCCTCTTAGCATGATAAAGAAGATTCAAAGAGAGTGAGATGCCAGCTCCTTTCATTCAGTCAGTAGCTTCAATCATTTCTGGACGTTTTTCAATGGCAAAAATCAATGAATATTGTAAATGCACAAACAGTAATTTCTCCGCATTGCAAGGTGCAATTCTGAAATTTTTTGCTTTTTCCTGCTCCTCTTAGCATGATAAAGAGGATTCAAAGAGAGTGAGATGCCAGCTCCTTTCATTCAGTCAGTAGCTTCAATCATTTCTGGACGTTTTTCAATGGCAAAAATCAATGAATATTGTAAATGCACAAACAGTAATTTCTCCGCATTGCAAGGTGCAATTCTGAAATTTTTTGCTTTTTCCTGCTCCTCTTAGCATGATAAAGAAGATTCAAAGAGAGTGAGATGCCAGCTCCTTTCATTCAGTCAGTAGCTTCAAACATTTCTGGTATATGAATAACATGATGTTTTTCAATGGCAAAAATCAATGAATATTGTAAATGCACAAACAGTAATTTCTCCGCATTGCAAGGTGCAAGTCTGAAATTTTTTGCTTTTTCCTGCTCCTCTTAGCATGATAAAGAAGATTCAAAGAGAGTGAGATGCCAGCTACTTTCATTCAGTCAGTAGCTTCAATCATTTCTGGACGTTTTTCAATGGTAAAAATCAATGAATATTGTAAATGCACAAACAGTAATTTCTCCACATTGCAATGTGCAATTCTAAAATTTTTTGCTTTTTCCTGCTCCTCTTAGCATGATAAAGAAGATTCAAAGAGAGTGAGATGCCTGCTCCTTTCATTCAGTCAGTAGCTTCAAACATTTCTGGTATATGAATAACATGATGTTTTTCAATGGCAAAAATCAATGAATATTGTAAATGCACAAACAGTAATTTCTCCGCATTGCAAGGTGCAATTCTGAAATTTTTTGCTTTTTCCTGCTCCTCTTAGCATGATAAAGAAGATTCAAAGAGAGTGAGATGCCAACTCCTTTCATTCAGTCAGTAGCTTCAAACATTTCTGGTATATGAATAACATGATGTTTTTCAATGGCAAAAATCAATGAATATTGTAAATGCACAAACAGTAATTTCTCCGCATTGCAAGGTGCAATTCTGAAATTTTTTGCTTTTTCCTGCTCCTCTTAGCATGATAAAGAAGATTCAAAGAGAGTGAGATGATAGCTCCTTTCATTCAGTCAGTAGCTTCAATCATTTCTGGACGTTTTTCAATGGCAAAAATCAATGAATATTGTAAATGCACAAACAGTAATTTCTCCGCATTGCAAGGTGCAATTCTGAAATTTTTTGCTTTTTCCTGCTCCTCTTAGCATGATAAAGAAGATTCAAAGAGAGTGAGATGCCAGCTCCTTTCATTCAGTCAGTACCTTCAATCATTTCTGGACGTTTTTCAATGGCAAAAATCAATGAATATTGTAAATGCACAAACAGTAATTTCTCCGCATTGCAAGGTGCAATTCTGAAATTTTTTGCTTTTTCCCGCTCCTCTTAGCATGATAAAGAAGATTCAAAGAGAGTGAGGTGCCAGCTCCTTTCATTCAGTCAGTAGCTTCAAACATTTCTGGTATATGAATAACATGTTTTTCAATGGCAAAAATCAATGAATATTGTAAATGCACAAACAGTAATTTCTCCGCATTGCAAGGTGCAATTCTGAAATTTTTTGCTTTTTCCTGCTCCTCTTAGCATGATAAAGAAGATTCAAAGAGAGTGAGATGCCAGCTCCTTTCATTCAATCAGTAGCTTCAATCATTTCTGGACGTTTTTCAATGGCAAAAATCAATGAATATTGTATATGCACAAACAGTAATTTCTCCGCATTGCAAGGTGCAATTCTGAAATTTTTTGCTTTTTCCTGCTCCTCTTAGCATGATAAAGAAGATTCAAAGAGAGTGAGATGCCAGCTCCTTTCATTCAGTCAGTAGCTTCAATCATTTCTGGACGTTTTTCAATGGCAAAAATCAATGAATATTGTAAATGCACAAACAGTAATTTCTCCGCATTGCAAGGTGCAATTCTGAATTTTTTTGCTTTTTCCTGCTCCTCTTAGCATGATAAAGAAGATTCAAAGAGAGTGAGATGCCAGCTCCTTTGATTCAGTCAGTAGCTTCAAACATTTCTGGTATATGAATAACATGATGTTTTTCAATGGCAAAAATCAATGAATATTGTAAATGCACAAACAGTAATTTCTCCGCATTGCAAGGTGCAAGTCTGAAATTTTTTGCTTTTTCCTGCTCCTCTTAGCATGATAAAGAAGATTCAAAGAGAGTGAGATGCCAGCTACTTTCATTCAGTCAGTAGCTTCAATCATTTCTGGACGTTTTTCAATGGTAAAAATCAATGAATATTGTAAATGCACAAACAGTAATTTCTCCACATTGCAAGGTGCAATTCTGAATTTTTTTGCTTTTTCCTGCTCCTCTTAGCATGATAAAGAAGATTCAAAGAGAGTGAGATGCCAGCTCCTTTCATTCAGTCAGTAGCTTCAAACATTTCTGGTATATGAATAACATGATGTTTTTCAATGGCAAAAATCAATGAATATTGTAAATGCACAAACAGTAATTTCTCCGCATTGCAAGGTGCAAGTCTGAAATTTTTTGCTTTTTCCTGCTCCTCTTAGCATGATAAAGAAGATTCAAAGAGAGTGAGATGCCAGCTACTTTCATTCAGTCAGTAGCTTCAATCATTTCTGGACGTTTTTCAATGGTAAAAATCAATGAATATTGTAAATGCACAAACAGTAATTTCTCCACATTGCAAGGTGCAATTCTGAAATTTTTTGCTTTTTCCTGCTCCTCTTAGCATGATAAAGAAGATTCAAAGAGAGTGAGATGCCAGCTCCTTTCATTCAGTCAGTAGCTTCAAACATTTCTGGTATATGAATAACATGATGTTTTTCAATGGCAAAAATCAATGAATATTGTAAATGCACAAACAGTAATTTCTCCACATTGCAAGGTGCAATTCTGAAATTTTTTGCTTTTTCCTGCTCCTCTTAGCATGATAAAGAAGATTCAAAGAGAGTGAGATGCCAGCTCCTTTCATTCAGTCAGTAGCTTCAAACATTTCTGGTATATGAATAACATGATGTTTTTCAATGGCAAAAATCAATGAATATTGTAAATGCACAAACAGTAATTTCTCCGCATTGCAAGGTGCAATTCTGAAATTTTTTGCTTTTTCCTGCTCCTCTTAGCATGATAAAGAAGATTCAAAGAGAGTGAGATGCCAGCTCCTTTCATTCAGTTAGTAGCTTCAATCATTTCTGGACGTTTTTCAATGGCAAAAATCAATGAATATTGTAAATGCACAAACAGTAATTTCTCCGCATTGCAAGGTGCAATTCTGAAATTTTTTGCTTTTTCCTGCTCCTCTTAGCATGATAAAGAAGATTCAAAGAGAGTGAGATGTCAGCTCCTTTCATTCAGTCAGTAGCTTCAAACATTTCTGGTATATGAATAACATGATGTTTTTCAATGGCAAAAATCAATGAATATTGTAAATGCACAAACAGTAATTTCTCCACATTGCAAGGTGCAATTCTGAAATTTTTTGCTTTTTCCTGCTCCTCTTAGCATGATAAAGAAGATTCAAAGAGAGTGAGATGCCAGCTCCTTTCATTCAGTCAGTAGCTTCAAACATTTCTGGTATATGAATAACATGATGTTTTTCAATGGCAAAAATCAATGAATATTGTAAATGCACAAACAGTAATTTCTCCGCATTGCAAGGTGCAATTCTGAAATTTTTTGCTTTTTCCTGCTCCTCTTAGCATGATAAAGAAGATTCAAAGAGAGTGAGATGCCAGCTCCTTTCATTCAGTCAGTAGCTTCAATCATTTCTGGACGTTTTTCAATGGCAAAAATCAATGAATATTGTAAATGCACAAACAGTAATTTCTCCGCATTGCAAGGTGCAAGTCTGAAATTTTTTGCTTTTTCCTGCTCCTCTTAGCATGATAAAGAAGATTCAAAGAGAGTGAGATGCCAGCTACTTTCATTCAGTCAGTAGCTTCAATCATTTCTGGACGTTTTTCAATGGTAAAAATCAATGAATATTGTAAATGCACAAACAGTAATTTCTCCACATTGCAAGGTGCAATTCTGAAATTTTTTGCTTTTTCCTGCTCCTCTTAGCATGATAAAGAAGATTCAAAGAGAGTGAGATGCCAGCTCCTTTCATTCAGTCAGTAGCTTCAAACATTTCTGGTATATGAATAACATGATGTTTTTCAATGGCAAAAATCAATGAATATTGTAAATGCACAAACAGTAATTTCTCCACATTGCAAGGTGCAATTCTGAAATTTTTTGCTTTTTCCTGCTCCTCTTAGCATGATAAAGAAGATTCAAAGAGAGTGAGATGCCAGCTCCTTTCATTCAGTCAGTAGCTTCAAACATTTCTGGTATATGAATAACATGATGTTTTTCAATGGCAAAAATCAATGAATATTGTAAATGCACAAACAGTAATTTCTCCGCATTGCAAGGTGCAATTCTGAAATTTTTTGCTTTTTCCTGCTCCTCTTAGCATGATAAAGAAGATTCAAAGAGAGTGAGATGCCAGCTCCTTTCATTCAGTTAGTAGCTTCAATCATTTCTGGACGTTTTTCAATGGCAAAAATCAATGAATATTGTAAATGCACAAACAGTAATTTCTCCGCATTGCAAGGTGCAATTCTGAAATTTTTTGCTTTTTCCTGCTCCTCTTAGCATGATAAAGAAGATTCAAAGAGAGTGAGATGTCAGCTCCTTTCATTCAGTCAGTAGCTTCAAACATTTCTGGTATATGAATAACATGATGTTTTTCAATGGCAAAAATCAATGAATATTGTAAATGCACAAACAGTAATTTCTCCACATTGCAAGGTGCAATTCTGAAATTTTTTGCTTTTTCCTGCTCCTCTTAGCATGATAAAGAAGATTCAAAGAGAGTGAGATGCCAGCTCCTTTCATTCAGTCAGTAGCTTCAAACATTTCTGGTATATGAATAACATGATGTTTTTCAATGGCAAAAATCAATGAATATTGTAAATGCACAAACAGTAATTTCTCCGCATTGCAAGGTGCAATTCTGAAATTTTTTGCTTTTTCCTGCTCCTCTTAGCATGATAAAGAAGATTCAAAGAGAGTGAGATGCCAGCTCCTTTCATTCAGTCAGTAGCTTCAATCATTTCTGGACGTTTTTCAATGGCAAAAATCAATGAATATTGTAAATGCACAAACAGTAATTTCTCCGCATTGCAAGGTGCAATTCTGAAATTTTTTGCTTTTTCCTGCTCCTCTTAGCATGATAAAGAAGATTCAAAGAGAGTGAGATGTCAGCTCCTTTCATTCAGTCAGTAGCTTCAAACATTTCTGGTATATGAATAACATGATGTTTTTCAATGGCAAAAATCAATGAATATTGTAAATGCACAAACAGTAATTTCTCCGCATTGCAAGGTGCAATTCTGAAATTTTTTGCTTTTTCCTGCTCCTCTTAGCATGATAAAGAAGATTCAAAGAGAGTGAGATGCCAGCTCCTTTCATTCAGTCAGTAGCTTCAATCATTTCTGGACGTTTTTCAATGGCAAAAATCAATGAATATTGTAAATGCACAAACAGTAATTTCTCCGCATTGCAAGGTGCAATTCTGAAATTTTTTGCTTTTTCCTGCTCCTCTTAGCATGATAAAGAGGATTCAAAGAGAGTGAGATGCCAGCTCCTTTCATTCAGTCAGTAGCTTCAATCATTTCTGGACGTTTTTCAATGGCAAAAATCAATGAATATTGTAAATGCACAAACAGTAATTTCTCCGCATTGCAAGGTGCAATTCTGAAATTTTTTGCTTTTTCCTGCTCCTCTTAGCATGATAAAGAAGATTCAAAGAGAGTGAGATGCCAGCTCCTTTCATTCAGTCAGTAGCTTCAAACATTTCTGGTATATGAATAACATGATGTTTTTCAATGGCAAAAATCAATGAATATTGTAAATGCACAAACAGTAATTTCTCCGCATTGCAAGGTGCAAGTCTGAAATTTTTTGCTTTTTCCTGCTCCTCTTAGCATGATAAAGAAGATTCAAAGAGAGTGAGATGCCAGCTACTTTCATTCAGTCAGTAGCTTCAATCATTTCTGGACGTTTTTCAATGGTAAAAATCAATGAATATTGTAAATGCACAAACAGTAATTTCTCCACATTGCAATGTGCAATTCTAAAATTTTTTGCTTTTTCCTGCTCCTCTTAGCATGATAAAGAAGATTCAAAGAGAGTGAGATGCCTGCTCCTTTCATTCAGTCAGTAGCTTCAAACATTTCTGGTATATGAATAACATGATGTTTTTCAATGGCAAAAATCAATGAATATTGTAAATGCACAAACAGTAATTTCTCCGCATTGCAAGGTGCAATTCTGAAATTTTTTGCTTTTTCCTGCTCCTCTTAGCATGATAAAG
Source organism: Phyllobates terribilis (assembly GCF_046119375.1). Taxonomy (NCBI): domain Eukaryota; kingdom Metazoa; phylum Chordata; class Amphibia; order Anura; family Dendrobatidae; genus Phyllobates; species Phyllobates terribilis. The sequence goes on from NW_027364190.1 coordinate 202,638, forward strand.
AAGATTCAAAGAGAGTGAGATGCCAACTCCTTTCATTCAGTCAGTAGCTTCAAACATTTCTGGTATATGAATAACATGATGTTTTTCAATGGCAAAAATCAATGAATATTGTAAATGCACAAACAGTAATTTCTCCGCATTGCAAGGTGCAATTCTGAAATTTTTTGCTTTTTCCTGCTCCTCTTAGCATGATAAAGAAGATTCAAAGAGAGTGAGATGCCAGCTCCTTTCATTCAGTCAGTAGCTTCAATCATTTCTGGACGTTTTTCAATGGCAAAAATCAATGAATATTGTAAATGCACAAACAGTAATTTCTCCGCATTGCAAGGTGCAATTCTGAAATTTTTTGCTTTTTCCTGCTCCTCTTAGCATGATAAAGAAGATTCAAAGAGAGTGAGATGCCAGCTCCTTTCATTCAGTCAGTACCTTCAATCATTTCTGGACGTTTTTCAATGGCAAAAATCAATGAATATTGTAAATGCACAAACAGTAATTTCTCCGCATTGCAAGGTGCAATTCTGAAATTTTTTGCTTTTTCCCGCTCCTCTTAGCATGATAAAGAAGATTCAAAGAGAGTGAGGTGCCAGCTCCTTTCATTCAGTCAGTAGCTTCAAACATTTCTGGTATATGAATAACATGTTTTTCAATGGCAAAAATCAATGAATATTGTAAATGCACAAACAGTAATTTCTCCGCATTGCAAGGTGCAATTCTGAAATTTTTTGCTTTTTCCTGCTCCTCTTAGCATGATAAAGAAGATTCAAAGAGAGTGAGATGCCAGCTCCTTTCATTCAATCAGTAGCTTCAATCATTTCTGGACGTTTTTCAATGGCAAAAATCAATGAATATTGTATATGCACAAACAGTAATTTCTCCGCATTGCAAGGTGCAATTCTGAAATTTTTTGCTTTTTCCTGCTCCTCTTAGCATGATAAAGAAGATTCAAAGAGAGTGAGATGCCAGCTCCTTTCATTCAGTCAGTAGCTTCAATCATTTCTGGACGTTTTTCAATGGCAAAAATCAATGAATATTGTAAATGCACAAACAGTAATTTCTCCGCATTGCAAGGTGCAATTCTGAATTTTTTTGCTTTTTCCTGCTCCTCTTAGCATGATAAAGAAGATTCAAAGAGAGTGAGATGCCAGCTCCTTTGATTCAGTCAGTAGCTTCAAACATTTCTGGTATATGAATAACATGATGTTTTTCAATGGCAAAAATCAATGAATATTGTAAATGCACAAACAGTAATTTCTCCGCATTGCAAGGTGCAAGTCTGAAATTTTTTGCTTTTTCCTGCTCCTCTTAGCATGATAAAGAAGATTCAAAGAGAGTGAGATGCCAGCTACTTTCATTCAGTCAGTAGCTTCAATCATTTCTGGACGTTTTTCAATGGTAAAAATCAATGAATATTGTAAATGCACAAACAGTAATTTCTCCACATTGCAAGGTGCAATTCTGAAATTTTTTGCTTTTTCCTGCTCCTCTTAGCATGATAAAGAAGATTCAAAGAGAGTGAGATGCCAGCTCCTTTCATTCAGTCAGTAGCTTCAAACATTTCTGGTATATGAATAACATGATGTTTTTCAATGGCAAAAATCAATGAATATTGTAAATGCACAAACAGTAATTTCTCCACATTGCAAGGTGCAATTCTGAAATTTTTTGCTTTTTCCTGCTCCTCTTAGCTTGATAAAGAAGATTCAAAGAGAGTGAGATGCCAGCTCCTTTCATTCAGTCAGTAGCTTCAAACATTTCTGGTATATGAATAACATGATGTTTTTCAATGGCAAAAATCAATGAATATTGTAAATGCACAAACAGTAATTTCTCCGCATTGCAAGGTGCAATTCTGAAATTTTTTGCTTTTTCCTGCTCCTCTTAGCATGATAAAGAAGATTCAAAGAGAGTGAGATGCCAGCTCCTTTCATTCAATCAGTAGCTTCAATCATTTCTGGACGTTTTTCAATGTCAAAAATCAATGAATATTGTATATGCACAAACAGTAATTTCTCCGCATTGCAAGGTGCAATTCTGAAATTTTTTGCTTTTTCCTGCTCCTCTTAGCATGATAAAGAAGATTCAAAGAGAGTGAGATGCCAGCTCCTTTCATTCAGTCAGTAGCTTCAATCATTTCTGGACGTTTTTCAATGGCAAAAATCAATGAATATTGTAAATGCACAAACAGTAATTTCTCCGCATTGCAAGGTGCAATTCTGAATTTTTTTGCTTTTTCCTGCTCCTCTTAGCATGATAAAGAAGATTCAAAGAGAGTGAGATGCCAGCTCCTTTGATTCAGTCAGTAGCTTCAAACATTTCTGGTATATGAATAACATTATGTTTTTCAATGGCAAAAATCAATGAATATTGTAAATGCACAAACAGTAATTTCTCCGCATTGCAAGGTGCAAGTCTGAAATTTTTTGCTTTTTCCTGCTCCTCTTAGCATGATAAAGAAGATTCAAAGAGAGTGAGATGCCAGCTACTTTCATTCAGTCAGTAGCTTCAATCATTTCTGGACGTTTTTCAATGGTAAAAATCAATGAATATTGTAAATGCACAAACAGTAATTTCTCCACATTGCAAGGTGCAATTCTGAATTTTTTTGCTTTTTCCTGCTCCTCTTAGCATGATAAAGAAGATTCAAAGAGAGTGAGATGCCAGCTCCTTTCATTCAGTCAGTAGCTTCAAACATTTCTGGTATATGAATAACATGATGTTTTTCAATGGCAAAAATCAATGAATATTGTAAATGCACAAACAGTAATTTCTCCGCATTGCAAGGTGCAAGTCTGAAATTTTTTGCTTTTTCCTGCTCCTCTTAGCATGATAAAGAAGATTCAAAGAGAGTGAGATGCCAGCTACTTTCATTCAGTCAGTAGCTTCAATCATTTCTGGACGTTTTTCAATGGTAAAAATCAATGAATATTGTAAATGCACAAACAGTAATTTCTCCACATTGCAAGGTGCAATTCTGAAATTTTTTGCTTTTTCCTGCTCCTCTTAGCATGATAAAGAAGATTCAAAGAGAGTGAGATGCCAGCTCCTTTCATTCAGTCAGTAGCTTCAAACATTTCTGGTATATGAATAACATGATGTTTTTCAATGGCAAAAATCAATGAATATTGTAAATGCACAAACAGTAATTTCTCCACATTGCAAGGTGCAATTCTGAAATTTTTTGCTTTTTCCTGCTCCTCTTAGCTTGATAAAGAAGATTCAAAGAGAGTGAGATGCCAGCTCCTTTCATTCAGTCAGTAGCTTCAAACATTTCTGGTATATGAATAACATGATGTTTTTCAATGGCAAAAATCAATGAATATTGTAAATGCACAAACAGTAATTTCTCCGCATTGCAAGGTGCAATTCTGAAATTTTTTGCTTTTTCCTGCTCCTCTTAGCATGATAAAGAAGATTCAAAGAGAGTGAGATGCCAGCTCCTTTCATTCAGTTAGTAGCTTCAATCATTTCTGGACGTTTTTCAATGGCAAAAATCAATGAATATTGTAAATGCACAAACAGTAATTTCTCCGCATTGCAAGGTGCAATTCTGAAATTTTTTGCTTTTTCCTGCTCCTCTTAGCATGATAAAGAAGATTCAAAGAGAGTGAGATGTCAGCTCCTTTCATTCAGTCAGTAGCTTCAAACATTTCTGGTATATGAATAACATGATGTTTTTCAATGGCAAAAATCAATGAATATTGTAAATGCACAAACAGTAATTTCTCCACATTGCAAGGTGCAATTCTGAAATTTTTTGCTTTTTCCTGCTCCTCTTAGCATGATAAAGAAGATTCAAAGAGAGTGAGATGCCAGCTCCTTTCATTCAGTCAGTAGCTTCAAACATTTCTGGTATATGAATAACATGATGTTTTTCAATGGCAAAAATCAATGAATATTGTAAATGCACAAACAGTAATTTCTCCGCATTGCAAGGTGCAATTCTGAAATTTTTTGCTTTTTCCTGCTCCTCTTAGCATGATAAAGAAGATTCAAAGAGAGTGAGATGCCAGCTCCTTTCATTCAGTCAGTAGCTTCAATCATTTCTGGACGTTTTTCAATGGCAAAAATCAATGAATATTGTAAATGCACAAACAGTAATTTCTCCGCATTGCAAGGTGCAATTCTGAAATTTTTTGCTTTTTCCTGCTCCTCTTAGCATGATAAAGAAGATTCAAAGAGAGTGAGATGCCAGCTCCTTTCATTCAGTCAGTAGCTTCAATCATTTCTGGACGTTTTTCAATGGCAAAAATCAATGAATATTGTAAATGCACAAACAGTAATTTCTCCGCATTGCAAGGTGCAATTCTGAAATTTTTTGCTTTTTCCTGCTCCTCTTAGCATGATAAAGAAGATTCAAAGAGAGTGAGATGTCAGCTCCTTTCATTCAGTCAGTAGCTTCAAACATTTCTGGTATATGAATAACATGATGTTTTTCAATGGCAAAAATCAATGAATATTGTAAATGCACAAACAGTAATTTCTCCACATTGCAAGGTGCAATTCTGAAATTTTTTGCTTTTTCCTGCTCCTCTTAGCATGATAAAGAAGATTCAAAGAGAGTGAGATGCCAGCTCCTTTCATTCAGTCAGTAGCTTCAAACATTTCTGGTATATGAATAACATGATGTTTTTCAATGGCAAAAATCAATGAATATTGTAAATGCACAAACAGTAATTTCTCCGCATTGCAAGGTGCAATTCTGAAATTTTTTGCTTTTTCCTGCTCCTCTTAGCATGATAAAGAAGATTCAAAGAGAGTGAGATGCCAGCTCCTTTCATTCAGTCAGTAGCTTCAATCATTTCTGGACTTTTTCAATGGCAAAAATCAATGAATATTGTAAATGCACAAACAGTAATTTCTCCGCATTGCAAGGTGCAATTCTGAAATTTTTTGCTTTTTCCTGCTCCTCTTAGCATGATAAAGAAGATTCAAAGAGAGTGAGATGTCAGCTCCTTTCATTCAGTCAGTAGCTTCAAACATTTCTGGTATATGAATAACATGATGTTTTTCAATGGCAAAAATCAATGAATATTGTAAATGCACAAACAGTAATTTCTCCGCATTGCAAGGTGCAATTCTGAAATTTTTTGCTTTTTCCTGCTCCTCTTAGCATGATAAAGAAGATTCAAAGAGAGTGAGATGCCAGCTCCTTTCATTCAGTCAGTACCTTCAATCATTTCTGGACGTTTTTCAATGGCAAAAATCAATGAATATTGTAAATGCACAAACAGTAATTTCTCCGCATTGCAAGGTGCAATTCTGAAATTTTTTGCTTTTTCCCGCTCCTCTTAGCATGATAAAGAAGATTCAAAGAGAGTGAGGTGCCAGCTCCTTTCATTCAGTCAGTAGCTTCAAACATTTCTGGTATATGAATAACATGTTTTTCAATGGCAAAAATCAATGAATATTGTAAATGCACAAACAGTAATTTCTCCGCATTGCAAGGTGCAATTCTGAAATTTTTTGCTTTTTCCTGCTCCTCTTAGCATGATAAAGAAGATTCAAAGAGAGTGAGATGCCAGCTCCTTTCATTCAATCAGTAGCTTCAATCATTTCTGGACGTTTTTCAATGGCAAAAATCAATGAATATTGTATATGCACAAACAGTAATTTCTCCGCATTGCAAGGTGCAATTCTGAAATTTTTTGCTTTTTCCTGCTCCTCTTAGCATGATAAAGAAGATTCAAAGAGAGTGAGGTGCCAGCTCCTTTCATTCAGTCAGTAGCTTCAAACATTTCTGGTATATGAATAACATGTTTTTCAATGGCAAAAATCAATGAATATTGTAAATGCACAAACAGTAATTTCTCCGCATTGCAAGGTGCAATTCTGAAATTTTTTGCTTTTTCCTGCTCCTCTTAGCATGATAAAGAAGATTCAAAGAGAGTGAGATGCCAGCTCCTTTCATTCAGTCAGTAGCTTCAATCATTTCTGGACGTTTTTCAATGGCAAAAATCAATGAATATTGTAAATGCACAAACAGTAATTTCTCCGCATTGCAAGGTGCAATTCTGAAATTTTTTGCTTTTTCCTGCTCCTCTTAGCATGATAAAGAAGATTCAAAGAGAGTGAGATGCCAGCTCCTTTCATTCAGTCAGTAGCTTCAATCATTTCTGGACGTTTTTCAATGGCAAAAATCAATGAATATTGTAAATGCACAAACAGTAATTTCTCCGCATTGCAAGGTGCAATTCTGAAATTTTTTGCTTTTTCCTGCTCCTCTTAGCATGATAAAGAAGATTCAAAGAGAGTGAGATGCCAGCTCCTTTGATTCAGTCAGTAGCTTCAAACATTTCTGGTATATGAATAACATGATGTTTTTCAATGGCAAAAATCAATGAATATTGTAAATGCACAAACAGTAATTTCTCCGCATTGCAAGGTGCAAGTCTGAAATTTTTTGCTTTTTCCTGCTCCTCTTAGCATGATAAAGAAGATTCAAAGAGAGTGAGATGCCAGCTACTTTCATTCAGTCAGTAGCTTCAATCATTTCTGGACGTTTTTCAATGGTAAAAATCAATGAATATTGTAAATGCACAAACAGTAATTTCTCCACATTGCAAGGTGCAATTCTGAAATTTTTTGCTTTTTCCTGCTCCTCTTAGCATGATAAAGAAGATTCAAAGAGAGTGAGATGCCAGCTCCTTTGATTCAGTCAGTAGCTTCAAACATTTCTGGTATATGAATAACATGATGTTTTTCAATGGCAAAAATCAATGAATATTGTAAATGCACAAACAGTAATTTCTCCGCATTGCAAGGTGCAAGTCTGAAATTTTTTGCTTTTTCCTGCTCCTCTTAGCATGATAAAGAAGATTCAAAGAGAGTGAGATGCCAGCTACTTTCATTCAGTCAGTAGCTTCAATCATTTCTGGACGTTTTTCAATGGTAAAAATCAATGAATATTGTAAATGCACAAACAGTAATTTCTCCACATTGCAAGGTGCAATTCTGAAATTTTTTGCTTTTTCCTGCTCCTCTTAGCATGATAAAGAAGATTCAAAGAGAGTGAGATGCCAGCTCCTTTCATTCAGTCAGTAGCTTCAAACATTTCTGGTATATGAATAACATGATGTTTTTCAATGGCAAAAATCAATGAATATTGTAAATGCACAAACAGTAATTTCTCCACATTGCAAGGTGCAATTCTGAAATTTTTTGCTTTTTCCTGCTCCTCTTAGCATGATAAAGAAGATTCAAAGAGAGTGAGATGCCAGCTCCTTTCATTCAGTCAGTAGCTTCAAACATTTCTGGTATATGAATAACATGTTTTTCAATGGCAAAAATCAATGAATATTGTAAATGCACAAACAGTAATTTCTCCGCATTGCAAGGTGCAATTCTGAAATTTTTTGCTTTTTCCTGCTCCTCTTAGCATGATAAAGAAGATTCAAAGAGAGTGAGATGCCAGCTCCTTTCATTCAGTCAGTAGCTTCAATCATTTCTGGACGTTTTTCAATGGCAAAAATCAATGAATATTGTAAATGCACAAACAGTAATTTCTCCGCATTGCAAGGTGCAATTCTGAAATTTTTTGCTTTTTCCTGCTCCTCTTAGCATGATAAAGAAGATTCAAAGAGAGTGAGATGTCAGCTCCTTTCATTCAGTCAGTAGCTTCAAACATTTCTGGTATATGAATAACATGATGTTTTTCAATGGCAAAAATCAATGAATATTGTAAATGCACAAACAGTAATTTCTCCGCATTGCAAGGTGCAATTCTGAAATTTTTTGCTTTTTCCTGCTCCTCTTAGCATGATAAAGAAGATTCAAAGAGAGTGAGATGCCAGCTCCTTTCATTCAGTCAGTAGCTTCAATCATTTCTGGACGTTTTTCAATGGCAAAAATCAATGAATATTGTAAATGCACAAACAGTAATTTCTCCGCATTGCAAGGTGCAATTCTGAAATTTTTTGCTTTTTCCTGCTCCTCTTAGCATGATAAAGAAGATTCAAAGAGAGTGAGATGCCAGCTCCTTTCATTCAGTCAGTAGCTTCAATCATTTCTGGACGTTTTTCAATGGCAAAAATCAATGAATATTGTAAATGCACAAACAGTAATTTCTCCGCATTGCAAGGTGCAATTCTGAAATTTTTTGCTTTTTCCTGCTCCTCTTAGCATGATAAAGAAGATTCAAAGAGAGTGAGATGCCAACTCCTTTCATTCAGTCAGTAGCTTCAAACATTTCTGGTATATGAATAACATGATGTTTTTCAATGGCAAAAATCAATGAATATTGTAAATGCACAAACAGTAATTTCTCCGCATTGCAAGGTGCAATTCTGAAATTTTTTGCTTTTTCCTGCTCCTCTTAGCATGATAAAGAAGATTCAAAGAGAGTGAGATGCCAGCTCCTTTCATTCAATCAGTAGCTTCAATCATTTCTGGACGTTTTTCAATGGCAAAAATCAATGAATATTGTATATGCACAAACAGTAATTTCTCCGCATTGCAAGGTGCAATTCTGAAATTTTTTGCTTTTTCCTGCTCCTCTTAGCATGATAAAGAAGATTCAAAGAGAGTGAGATGCCAGCTCCTTTCATTCAGTCAGTAGCTTCAATCATTTCTGGACGTTTTTCAATGGCAAAAATCAATGAATATTGTAAATGCACAAACAGTAATTTCTCCACATTGCAAGGTGCAATTCTGAAATTTTTTGCTTTTTCCTGCTCCTCTTAGCATGATAAAGAAGATTCAAAGAGAGTGAGATGTCAGCTCCTTTCATTCAGTCAGTAGCTTCAAACATTTCTGGTATATGAATAACATGATGTTTTTCAATGGCAAAAATCAATGAATATTGTAAATGCACAAACAGTAATTTCTCCACATTGCAAGGTGCAATTCTGAAATTTTTTGCTTTTTCCTGCTCCTCTTAGCATGATAAAGAAGATTCAAAGAGAGTGAGATGCCAGCTCCTTTCATTCAGTCAGTAGCTTCAAACATTTCTGGTATATGAATAACATGATGTTTTTCAATGGCAAAAATCAATGAATATTGTAAATGCACAAACAGTAATTTCTCCGCATTGCAAGGTGCAATTCTGAAATTTTTTGCTTTTTCCTGCTCCTCTTAGCATGATAAAGAAGATTCAAAGAGAGTGAGATGCCAGCTCCTTTCATTCAGTCAGTAGCTTCAATCATTTCTGGACGTTTTTCAATGGCAAAAATCAATGAATATTGTAAATGCACAAACAGTAATTTCTCCGCATTGCAAGGTGCAATTCTGAAATTTTTTGCTTTTTCCTGCTCCTCTTAGCATGATAAAGAAGATTCAAAGAGAGTGAGATGCCAGCTCCTTTCATTCAGTCAGTAGCTTCAATCATTTCTGGACGTTTTTCAATGGCAAAAATCAATGAATATTGTAAATGCACAAACAGTAATTTCTCCGCATTGCAAGGTGCAATTCTGAAATTTTTTGCTTTTTCCTGCTCCTCTTAGCATGATAAAGAAGATTCAAAGAGAGTGAGATGTCAGCTCCTTTCATTCAGTCAGTAGCTTCAAACATTTCTGGTATATGAATAACATGATGTTTTTCAATGGCAAAAATCAATGAATATTGTAAATGCACAAACAGTAATTTCTCCACATTGCAAGGTGCAATTCTGAAATTTTTTGCTTTTTCCTGCTCCTCTTAGCATGATAAAGAAGATTCAAAGAGAGTGAGATGCCAGCTCCTTTCATTCAGTCAGTAGCTTCAAACATTTCTGGTATATGAATAACATGATGTTTTTCAATGGCAAAAATCAATGAATATTGTAAATGCACAAACAGTAATTTCTCCGCATTGCAAGGTGCAATTCTGAAATTTTTTGCTTTTTCCTGCTCCTCTTAGCATGATAAAGAAGATTCAAAGAGAGTGAGATGCCAGCTCCTTTCATTCAGTCAGTAGCTTCAATCATTTCTGGACTTTTTCAATGGCAAAAATCAATGAATATTGTAAATGCACAAACAGTAATTTCTCCGCATTGCAAGGTGCAATTCTGAAATTTTTTGCTTTTTCCTGCTCCTCTTAGCATGATAAAGAAGATTCAAAGAGAGTGAGATGTCAGCTCCTTTCATTCAGTCAGTAGCTTCAAACATTTCTGGTATATGAATAACATGATGTTTTTCAATGGCAAAAATCAATGAATATTGTAAATGCACAAACAGTAATTTCTCCGCATTGCAAGGTGCAATTCTGAAATTTTTTGCTTTTTCCTGCTCCTCTTAGCATGATAAAGAAGATTCAAAGAGAGTGAGATGCCAGCTCCTTTCATTCAGTCAGTAGCTTCAATCATTTCTGGACGTTTTTCAATGGCAAAAATCAATGAATATTGTAAATGCACAAACAGTAATTTCTCCGCATTGCAAGGTGCAATTCTGAAATTTTTTGCTTTTTCCCGCTCCTCTTAGCATGATAAAGAAGATTCAAAGAGAGTGAGGTGCCAGCTCCTTTCATTCAGTCAGTAGCTTCAAACATTTCTGGTATATGAATAACATGTTTTTCAATGGCAAAAATCAATGAATATTGTAAATGCACAAACAGTAATTTCTCCGCATTGCAAGGTGCAATTCTGAAATTTTTTGCTTTTTCCTGCTCCTCTTAGCATGATAAAGAAGATTCAAAGAGAGTGAGATGCCAGCTCCTTTCATTCAATCAGTAGCTTCAATCATTTCTGGACGTTTTTCAATGGCAAAAATCAATGAATATTGTATATGCACAAACAGTAATTTCTCCGCATTGCAAGGTGCAATTCTGAAATTTTTTGCTTTTTCCTGCTCCTCTTAGCATGATAAAGAAGATTCAAAGAGAGTGAGGTGCCAGCTCCTTTCATTCAGTCAGTAGCTTCAAACATTTCTGGTATATGAATAACATGTTTTTCAATGGCAAAAATCAATGAATATTGTAAATGCACAAACAGTAATTTCTCCGCATTGCAAGGTGCAATTCTGAAATTTTTTGCTTTTTCCTGCTCCTCTTAGCATGATAAAGAAGATTCAAAGAGAGTGAGATGCCAGCTCCTTTCATTCAGTCAGTAGCTTCAATCATTTCTGGACGTTTTTCAATGGCAAAAATCAATGAATATTGTAAATGCACAAACAGTAATTTCTCCGCATTGCAAGGTGCAATTCTGAAATTTTTTGCTTTTTCCTGCTCCTCTTAGCATGATAAAGAAGATTCAAAGAGAGTGAGATGCCAGCTCCTTTCATTCAGTCAGTAGCTTCAATCATTTCTGGACGTTTTTCAATGGCAAAAATCAATGAATATTGTAAATGCACAAACAGTAATTTCTCCGCATTGCAAGGTGCAATTCTGAAATTTTTTGCTTTTTCCTGCTCCTCTTAGCATGATAAAGAAGATTCAAAGAGAGTGAGATGCCAGCTCCTTTGATTCAGTCAGTAGCTTCAAACATTTCTGGTATATGAATAACATGATGTTTTTCAATGGCAAAAATCAATGAATATTGTAAATGCACAAACAGTAATTTCTCCGCATTGCAAGGTGCAAGTCTGAAATTTTTTGCTTTTTCCTGCTCCTCTTAGCATGATAAAGAAGATTCAAAGAGAGTGAGATGCCAGCTACTTTCATTCAGTCAGTAGCTTCAATCATTTCTGGACGTTTTTCAATGGTAAAAATCAATGAATATTGTAAATGCACAAACAGTAATTTCTCCACATTGCAAGGTGCAATTCTGAAATTTTTTGCTTTTTCCTGCTCCTCTTAGCATGATAAAGAAGATTCAAAGAGAGTGAGATGCCAGCTCCTTTGATTCAGTCAGTAGCTTCAAACATTTCTGGTATATGAATAACATGATGTTTTTCAATGGCAAAAATCAATGAATATTGTAAATGCACAAACAGTAATTTCTCCGCATTGCAAGGTGCAAGTCTGAAATTTTTTGCTTTTTCCTGCTCCTCTTAGCATGATAAAGAAGATTCAAAGAGAGTGAGATGCCAGCTACTTTCATTCAGTCAGTAGCTTCAATCATTTCTGGACGTTTTTCAATGGTAAAAATCAATGAATATTGTAAATGCACAAACAGTAATTTCTCCACATTGCAAGGTGCAATTCTGAAATTTTTTGCTTTTTCCTGCTCCTCTTAGCATGATAAAGAAGATTCAAAGAGAGTGAGATGCCAGCTCCTTTCATTCAGTCAGTAGCTTCAAACATTTCTGGTATATGAATAACATGATGTTTTTCAATGGCAAAAATCAATGAATATTGTAAATGCACAAACAGTAATTTCTCCACATTGCAAGGTGCAATTCTGAAATTTTTTGCTTTTTCCTGCTCCTCTTAGCATGATAAAGAAGATTCAAAGAGAGTGAGATGCCAGCTCCTTTCATTCAGTCAGTAGCTTCAAACATTTCTGGTATATGAATAACATGTTTTTCAATGGCAAAAATCAATGAATATTGTAAATGCACAAACAGTAATTTCTCCGCATTGCAAGGTGCAATTCTGAAATTTTTTGCTTTTTCCTGCTCCTCTTAGCATGATAAAGAAGATTCAAAGAGAGTGAGATGCCAGCTCCTTTCATTCAGTCAGTAGCTTCAATCATTTCTGGACGTTTTTCAATGGCAAAAATCAATGAATATTGTAAATGCACAAACAGTAATTTCTCCGCATTGCAAGGTGCAATTCTGAAATTTTTTGCTTTTTCCTGCTCCTCTTAGCATGATAAAGAAGATTCAAAGAGAGTGAGATGTCAGCTCCTTTCATTCAGTCAGTAGCTTCAAACATTTCTGGTATATGAATAACATGATGTTTTTCAATGGCAAAAATCAATGAATATTGTAAATGCACAAACAGTAATTTCTCCGCATTGCAAGGTGCAATTCTGAAATTTTTTGCTTTTTCCTGCTCCTCTTAGCATGATAAAGAAGATTCAAAGAGAGTGAGATGCCAGCTCCTTTCATTCAGTCAGTAGCTTCAATCATTTCTGGACGTTTTTCAATGGCAAAAATCAATGAATATTGTAAATGCACAAACAGTAATTTCTCCGCATTGCAAGGTGCAATTCTGAAATTTTTTGCTTTTTCCTGCTCCTCTTAGCATGATAAAGAAGATTCAAAGAGAGTGAGATGCCAGCTCCTTTCATTCAGTCAGTAGCTTCAATCATTTCTGGACGTTTTTCAATGGCAAAAATCAATGAATATTGTAAATGCACAAACAGTAATTTCTCCGCATTGCAAGGTGCAATTCTGAAATTTTTTGCTTTTTCCTGCTCCTCTTAGCATGATAAAGAAGATTCAAAGAGAGTGAGATGCCAACTCCTTTCATTCAGTCAGTAGCTTCAAACATTTCTGGTATATGAATAACATGATGTTTTTCAATGGCAAAAATCAATGAATATTGTAAATGCACAAACAGTAATTTCTCCGCATTGCAAGGTGCAATTCTGAAATTTTTTGCTTTTTCCTGCTCCTCTTAGCATGATAAAGAAGATTCAAAGAGAGTGAGATGCCAGCTCCTTTCATTCAATCAGTAGCTTCAATCATTTCTGGACGTTTTTCAATGGCAAAAATCAATGAATATTGTATATGCACAAACAGTAATTTCTCCGCATTGCAAGGTGCAATTCTGAAATTTTTTGCTTTTTCCTGCTCCTCTTAGCATGATAAAGAAGATTCAAAGAGAGTGAGATGCCAGCTCCTTTCATTCAGTCAGTAGCTTCAATCATTTCTGGACGTTTTTCAATGGCAAAAATCAATGAATATTGTAAATGCACAAACAGTAATTTCTCCACATTGCAAGGTGCAATTCTGAAATTTTTTGCTTTTTCCTGCTCCTCTTAGCATGATAAAGAAGATTCAAAGAGAGTGAGATGCCAGCTCCTTTGATTCAGTCAGTAGCTTCAAACATTTCTGGTATATGAATAACATGATGTTTTTCAATGGCAAAAATCAATGAATATTGTAAATGCACAAACAGTAATTTCTCCGCATTGCAAGGTGCAAGTCTGAAATTTTTTGCTTTTTCCTGCTCCTCTTAGCATGATAAAGAAGATTCAAAGAGAGTGAGATGCCAGCTACTTTCATTCAGTCAGTAGCTTCAATCATTTCTGGACGTTTTTCAATGGTAAAAATCAATGAATATTGTAAATGCACAAACAGTAATTTCTCCACATTGCAAGGTGCAATTCTGAAATTTTTTGCTTTTTCCTGCTCCTCTTAGCATGATAAAGAAGATTCAAAGAGAGTGAGATGCCAGCTCCTTTCATTCAGTCAGTAGCTTCAAACATTTCTGGTATATGAATAACATGATGTTTTTCAATGGCAAAAATCAATGAATATTGTAAATGCACAAACAGTAATTTCTCCGCATTGCAAGGTGCAAGTCTGAAATTTTTTGCTTTTTCCTGCTCCTCTTAGCATGATAAACAAGATTCAAAGAGAGTGAGATGCCAGCTACTTTCATTCAGTCAGTAGCTTCAATCATTTCTGGACGTTTTTCAATGGTAAAAATCAATGAATATTGTAAATGCACAAACAGTAATTTCTCCACATTGCAAGGTGCAATTCTGAAATTTTTTGCTTTTTCCTGCTTCTCTTAGCATGATAAAGAAGATTCAAAGAGAGTGAGATGCCAGCTCCTTTCATTCAGTCAGTAGCTTCAAACATTTCTGGTATATGAATAACATGATGTTTTTCAATGGCAAAAATCAATGAATATTGTAAATGCACAAACAGTAATTTCTCCACATTGCAAGGTGCAATTCTGAAATTTTTTGCTTTTTCCTGCTCCTCTTAGCATGATAAAGAAGATTCAAAGAGAGTGAGATGCCAGCTCCTTTCATTCAGTCAGTAGCTTCAAACATTTCTGGTATATGAATAACATGATGTTTTTCAATGGCAAAAATCAATGAATATTGTAAATGCACAAACAGTAATTTCTCCGCATTGCAAGGTGCAATTCTGAAATTTTTTGCTTTTTCCTGCTCCTCTTAGCATGATAAAGAAGATTCAAAGAGAGTGAGATGCCAGCTCCTTTCATTCAGTCAGTAGCTTCAATCATTTCTGGACGTTTTTCAATGGCAAAAATCAATGAATATTGTAAATGCACAAACAGTAATTTCTCCGCATTGCAAGGTGCAATTCTGAAATTTTTTGCTTTTTCCTGCTCCTCTTAGCATGATAAAGAAGATTCAAAGAGAGTGAGATGTCAGCTCCTTTCATTCAGTCAGTAGCTTCAAACATTTCTGGTATATGAATAACATGATGTTTTTCAATGGCAAAAATCAATGAATATTGTAAATGCACAAACAGTAATTTCTCCGCATTGCAAGGTGCAATTCTGAAATTTTTTGCTTTTTCCTCCTCCTCTTAGCATGATAAAGAAGATTCAAAGAGAGTGAGATGCCAGCTCCTTTCATTCAGTCAGTAGCTTCAATCATTTCTGGACGTTTTTCAATGGCAAAAATCAATGAATATTGTAAATGCACAAACAGTAATTTCTCCGCATTGCAAGGTGCAATTCTGAAATTTTTTGCTTTTTCCTGCTCCTCTTAGCATGATAAAGAAGATTCAAAGAGAGTGAGATGCCAGCTCCTTTCATTCAGTCAGTAGCTTCAATCATTTCTGGACGTTTTTCAAAGGCAAAAATCAATGAATATTGTAAATGCACAAACAGTAATTTCTCCACATTGCAAGGTGCAATTCTGAAATTTTTTGCTTTTTCCTGCTCCTCTTAGCATGATAAAGATTCAAAGAGAGTGAGATGCCAGCTCCTTTGATTCAGTCAGTAGCTTCAAACATTTCTGGTATATGAATAACATGATGTTTTTCAATGGCAAAAATCAATGAATATTGTAAATGCACAAACAGTAATTTCTCCGCATTGCAAGGTGCAAGTCTGAAATTTTTTGCTTTTTCCTGCTCCTCTTAGCATGATAAAGAAGATTCAAAGAGAGTGAGATGCCAGCTACTTTCATTCAGTCAGTAGCTTCAATCATTTCTGGACGTTTTTCAATGGTAAAAATCAATGAATATTGTTTATGCACAAACAGTAATTTCTCCACATTGCAAGGTGCAATTCTGAAATTTTTTGCTTTTTCCTGCTCCTCTTAGCATGATAAAGAAGATTCAAAGAGAGTGAGATGCCAGCTCCTTTCATTCAGTCAGTAGCTTCAAACATTTCTGGTATATGAATAACATGATGTTTTTCAATGGCAAAAATCAATGAATATTGTAAATGCACAAACAGTAATTTCTCCGCATTGCAAGGTGCAAGTCTGAAATTTTTTGCTTTTTCCTGCTCCTCTTAGCATGATAAAGAAGATTCAAAGAGAGTGAGATGCCAGCTACTTTCATTCAGTCAGTAGCTTCAATCATTTCTGGACGTTTTTCAATGGTAAAAATCAATGAATATTGTAAATGCACAAACAGTAATTTCTCCGCATTGCAAGGTGCAATTCTGAAATTTTTTGCTTTTTCCTGCTCCTCTTAGCATGATAAAGAAGATTCAAAGAGAGTGAGATGTCAGCTCCTTTCATTCAGTCAGTAGCTTCAAACATTTCTGGTATATGAATAACATGATGTTTTTCAATGGCAAAAATCAATGAATATTGTAAATGCACAAACAGTAATTTCTCCGCATTGCAAGGTGCAATTCTGAAATTTTTTGCTTTTTCCTGCTCCTCTTAGCATGATAAAGAAGATTCAAAGAGAGTGAGATGCCAGCTCCTTTCATTCAGTCAGTAGCTTCAATCATTTCTGGACGTTTTTCAATGGCAAAAATCAATGAATATTGTAAATGCACAAACAGTAATTTCTCCGCATTGCAAGGTGCAATTCTGAAATTTTTTGCTTTTTCCTGCTCCTCTTAGCATGATAAAGAAGATTCAAAGAGAGTGAGATGCCAACTCCTTTCATTCAGTCAGTAGCTTCAAACATTTCTGGTATATGAATAACATGATGTTTTTCAATGGCAAAAATCAATGAATATTGTAAATGCACAAACAGTAATTTCTCCGCATTGCAAGGTGCAATTCTGAAATTGTTTGATTTTTCCTGCTCCTCTTAGCATGATAAAGAAGATTCAAAGAGAGTGAGATGCCAGCTCCTTTCATTCAGTCAGTAGCTTCAATCATTTCTGGACGTTTTTCAATGGCAAAAATCAATGAATATTGTAAATGCACAAACAGTAATTTCTCCGCATTGCAAGGTGCAATTCTGAAATTTTTTGCTTTTTCCTGCTCCTCTTAGCATGATAAAGAAGATTCAAAGAGAGTGAGATGCCAGCTCCTTTCATTCAGTCAGTACCTTCAATCATTTCTGGACGTTTTTCAATGGCAAAAATCAATGAATATTGTAAATGCACAAACAGTAATTTCTCCGCATTGCAAGGTGCAATTCTGAAATTTTTTGCTTTTTCCCGCTCCTCTTAGCATGATAAAGAAGATTCAAAGAGAGTGAGGTGCCAGCTCCTTTCATTCAGTCAGTAGCTTCAAACATTTCTGGTATATGAATAACATGTTTTTCAATGGCAAAAATCAATGAATATTGTAAATGCACAAACAGTAATTTCTCCGCATTGCAAGGTGCAATTCTGAAATTTTTTGCTTTTTCCTGCTCCTCTTAGCATGATAAAGAAGATTCAAAGAGAGTGAGATGCCAGCTTCTTTCATTCAATCAGTAGCTTCAATCATTTCTGGACGTTTTTCAATGGCAAAAATCAATGAATATTGTATATGCACAAACAGTAATTTCTCCGCATTGCAAGGTGCAATTCTGAAATTTTTTGCTTTTTCCTGCTCCTCTTAGCATGATAAAGAAGATTCAAAGAGAGTGAGGTGCCAGCTCCTTTCATTCAGTCAGTAGCTTCAAACATTTCTGGTATATGAATAACATGTTTTTCAATGGCAAAAATCAATGAATATTGTAAATGCACAAACAGTAATTTCTCCGCATTGCAAGGTGCAATTCTGAAATTTTTTGCTTTTTCCTGCTCCTCTTAGCATGATAAAGAAGATTCAAAGAGAGTGAGATGCCAGCTCCTTTCATTCAGTCAGTAGCTTCAATCATTTCTGGACGTTTTTCAATGGCAAAAATCAATGAATATTGTAAATGCACAAACAGTAATTTCTCCGCATTGCAAGGTGCAATTCTGAAATTTTTTGCTTTTTCCTGCTCCTCTTAGCATGATAAAGAAGATTCAAAGAGAGTGAGATGCCAGCTCCTTTCATTCAGTCAGTAGCTTCAATCATTTCTGGACGTTTTTCAATGGCAAAAATCAATGAATATTGTAAATGCACAAACAATAATTTCTCCGCATTGCAAGGTGCAATTCTGAAATTTTTTGCTTTTTCCTGCTCCTCTTAGCATGATAAAGAAGATTCAAAGAGAGTGAGATGCCAGCTCCTTTGATTCAGTCAGTAGCTTCAAACATTTCTGGTATATGAATAACATGATGTTTTTCAATGGCAAAAATCAATGAATATTGTAAATGCACAAACAGTAATTTCTCCGCATTGCAAGGTGCAAGTCTGAAATTTTTTGCTTTTTCCTGCTCCTCTTAGCATGATAAAGAAGATTCAAAGAGAGTGAGATGCCAGCTCCTTTCATTCAGTCAGTAGCTTCAAACATTTCTGGTATATGAATAACATGATGTTTTTCAATGGCAAAAATCAATGAATATTGTAAATGCACAAACAGTAATTTCTCCGCATTGCAAGGTGCAAGTCTGAAATTTTTTGCTTTTTCCTGCTCCTCTTAGCATGATAAAGAAGATTCAAAGAGAGTGAGATGCCAGCTACTTTCATTCAGTCAGTAGCTTCAATCATTTCTGGACGTTTTTCAATGGTAAAAATCAATGAATATTGTAAATGCACAAACAGTAATTTCTCCACATTGCAAGGTGCAATTCTGAAATTTTTTGCTTTTTCCTGCTCCTCTTAGCATGATAAAGAAGATTCAAAGAGAGTGAGATGCCAGCTCCTTTCATTCAGTCAGTAGCTTCAAACATTTCTGGTATATGAATAACATGATGTTTTTCAATGGCAAAAATCAATGAATATTGTAAATGCACAAACAGTAATTTCTCCGCATTGCAAGGTGCAAGTCTGAAATTTTTTGCTTTTTCCTGCTCCTCTTAGCATGATAAAGAAGATTCAAAGAGAGTGAGATGCCAGCTACTTTCATTCAGTCAGTAGCTTCAATCATTTCTGGACGTTTTTCAATGGTAAAAATCAATGAATATTGTAAATGCACAAACAGTAATTTCTCCACATTGCAAGGTGCAATTCTGAAATTTTTTGCTTTTTCCTGCTCCTCTTAGCATGATAAAGAAGATTCAAAGAGAGTGAGATGCCAGCTCCTTTCATTCAGTCAGTAGCTTCAAACATTTCTGGTATATGAATAACGATGTTTTTCAATGGCAAAAATCAATGAATATTGTAAATGCACAAACAGTAATTTCTCCACATTGCAAGGTGCAATTCTGAAATTTTTTGCTTTTTCCTGCTCCTCTTAGCATGATAAAGAAGATTCAAAGAGAGTGAGATGCCAGCTCCTTTCATTCAGTCAGTAGCTTCAATCATTTCTGGACGTTTTTCAATGGCAAAAATCAATGAATATTGTAAATGCACAAACAGTAATTTCTCCGCATTGCAAGGTGCAATTCTGAAATTTTTTGCTTTTTCCTGCTCCTCTTAGCATGATAAAGAAGATTCAAAGAGAGTGAGATGTCAGCTCCTTTCATTCAGTCAGTAGCTTCAAACATTTCTGGTATATGAATAACATGATGTTTTTCAATGGCAAAAATCAATGAATATTGTAAATGCACAAACAGTAATTTCTCCGCATTGCAAGGTGCAATTCTGAAATTTTTTGCTTTTTCCTGCTCCTCTTAGCATGATAAAGAAGATTCAAAGAGAGTGAGATGCCAGCTCCTTTCATTCAGTCAGTAGCTTCAATCATTTCTGGACGTTTTTCAATGGCAAAAATCAATGAATATTGTAAATGCACAAACAGTAATTTCTCCGCATTGCAAGGTGCAATTCTGAAATTTTTTGCTTTTTCCTGCTCCTCTTAGCATGATAAAGAAGATTCAAAGAGAGTGAGATGTCAGCTCCTTTCATTCAGTCAGTAGCTTCAAACATTTCTGGTATATGAATAACATGATGTTTTTCAATGGCAAAAATCAATGAATATTGTAAATGCACAAACAGTAATTTCTCCGCATTGCAAGGTGCAATTCTGAAATTTTTTGCTTTTTCCTGCTCCTCTTAGCATGATAAAGAAGATTCAAAGAGAGTGAGATGCCAGCTCCTTTCATTCAGTCAGTAGCTTCAAACATTTCTGGTATATGAATAACATGATGTTTTTCAATGGCAAAAATCAATGAATATTGTAAATGCACAAACAGTAATTTCTCCGCATTGCAAGGTGCAATTCTGAAATTTTTTGCTTTTTCCTGCTCCTCTTAGCATGATAAAGAAGATTCAAAGAGAGTGAGATGCCAACTCCTTTCATTCAGTCAGTAGCTTCAAACATTTCTGGTATATGAATAACATGATGTTTTTCAATGGCAAAAATCAATGAATATTGTAAATGCACAAACAGTAATTTCTCCGCATTGCAAGGTGCAATTCTGAAATTGTTTGCTTTTTCCTGCTCCTCTTAGCATGATAAAGAAGATTCAAAGAGAGTGAGATGCCAGCTCCTTTCATTCAGTCAGTAGCTTCAATCATTTCTGGACGTTTTTCAATGGCAAAAATCAATGAATATTGTAAATGCACAAACAGTAATTTCTCCGCATTGCAAGGTGCAATTCTGAAATTTTTTGCTTTTTCCTGCTCCTCTTAGCATGATAAAGAAGATTCAAAGAGAGTGAGATGCCAGCTCCTTTCATTCAGTCAGTACCTTCAATCATTTCTGGACGTTTTTCAATGGCAAAAATCAATGAATATTGTAAATGCACAAACAGTAATTTCTCCGCATTGCAAGGTGCAATTCTGAAATTTTTTGCTTTTTCCCGCTCCTCTTAGCATGATAAAGAAGATTCAAAGAGAGTGAGGTGCCAGCTCCTTTCATTCAGTCAGTAGCTTCAAACATTTCTGGTATATGAATAACATGTTTTTCAATGGCAAAAATCAATGAATATTGTAAATGCACAAACAGTAATTTCTCCGCATTGCAAGGTGCAATTCTGAAATTTTTTGCTTTTTCCTGCTCCTCTTAGCATGATAAAGAAGATTCAAAGAGAGTGAGATGCCAGCTACTTTCATTCAGTCAGTAGCTTCAATCATTTCTGGACGTTTTTCAATGGTAAAAATCAATGAATATTGTAAATGCACAAACAGTAATTTCTCCGCATTGCAAGGTGCAATTCTGAAATTTTTTGCTTTTTCCTGCTCCTCTTAGCATGATAAAGAAGATTCAAAGAGAGTGAGATGTCAGCTCCTTTCATTCAGTCAGTAGCTTCAAACATTTCTGGTATATGAATAACATGATGTTTTTCAATGGCAAAAATCAATGAATATTGTAAATGCACAAACAGTAATTTCTCCGCATTGCAAGGTGCAATTCTGAAATTTTTTGCTTTTTCCTGCTCCTCTTAGCATGATAAAGAAGATTCAAAGAGAGTGAGATGCCAGCTCCTTTCATTCAGTCAGTAGCTTCAATCATTTCTGGACGTTTTTCAATGGCAAAAATCAATGAATATTGTAAATGCACAAACAGTAATTTCTCCGCATTGCAAGGTGCAATTCTGAAATTTTTTGCTTTTTCCTGCTCCTCTTAGCATGATAAAGAAGATTCAAAGAGAGTGAGATGCCAACTCCTTTCATTCAGTCAGTAGCTTCAAACATTTCTGGTATATGAATAACGATGTTTTTCAATGGCAAAAATCAATGAATATTGTAAATGCACAAACAGTAATTTCTCCGCATTGCAAGGTGCAATTCTGAAATTGTTTGATTTTTCCTGCTCCTCTTAGCATGATAAAGAAGATTCAAAGAGAGTGAGATGCCAGCTCCTTTCATTCAGTCAGTAGCTTCAATCATTTCTGGACGTTTTTCAATGGCAAAAATCAATGAATATTGTAAATGCACAAACAGTAATTTCTCCGCATTGCAAGGTGCAATTCTGAAATTTTTTGCTTTTTCCTGCTCCTCTTAGCATGATAAAGAAGATTCAAAGAGAGTGAGATGCCAGCTCCTTTCATTCAGTCAGTACCTTCAATCATTTCTGGACGTTTTTCAATGGCAAAAATCAATGAATATTGTAAATGCACAAACAGTAATTTCTCCGCATTGCAAGGTGCAATTCTGAAATTTTTTGCTTTTTCCCGCTCCTCTTAGCATGATAAAGAAGATTCAAAGAGAGTGAGGTGCCAGCTCCTTTCATTCAGTCAGTAGCTTCAAACATTTCTGGTATATGAATAACATGTTTTTCAATGGCAAAAATCAATGAATATTGTAAATGCACAAACAGTAATTTCTCCGCATTGCAAGGTGCAATTCTGAAATTTTTTGCTTTTTCCTGCTCCTCTTAGCATGATAAAGAAGATTCAAAGAGAGTGAGATGCCAGCTTCTTTCATTCAATCAGTAGCTTCAATCATTTCTGGACGTTTTTCAATGGCAAAAATCAATGAATATTGTATATGCACAAACAGTAATTTCTCCGCATTGCAAGGTGCAATTCTGAAATTTTTTGCTTTTTCCTGCTCCTCTTAGCATGATAAAGAAGATTCAAAGAGAGTGAGGTGCCAGCTCCTTTCATTCAGTCAGTAGCTTCAAACATTTCTGGTATATGAATAACATGTTTTTCAATGGCAAAAATCAATGAATATTGTAAATGCACAAACAGTAATTTCTCCGCATTGCAAGGTGCAATTCTGAAATTTTTTGCTTTTTCCTGCTCCTCTTAGCATGATAAAGAAGATTCAAAGAGAGTGAGATGCCAGCTCCTTTCATTCAGTCAGTAGCTTCAATCATTTCTGGACGTTTTTCAATGGCAAAAATCAATGAATATTGTAAATGCACAAACAGTAATTTCTCCGCATTGCAAGGTGCAATTCTGAAATTTTTTGCTTTTTCCTGCTCCTCTTAGCATGATAAAGAAGATTCAAAGAGAGTGAGATGCCAGCTCCTTTCATTCAGTCAGTAGCTTCAATCATTTCTGGACGTTTTTCAATGGCAAAAATCAATGAATATTGTAAATGCACAAACAATAATTTCTCCGCATTGCAAGGTGCAATTCTGAAATTTTTTGCTTTTTCCTGCTCCTCTTAGCATGATAAAGAAGATTCAAAGAGAGTGAGATGCCAGCTCCTTTGATTCAGTCAGTAGCTTCAAACATTTCTGGTATATGAATAACATGATGTTTTTCAATGGCAAAAATCAATGAATATTGTAAATGCACAAACAGTAATTTCTCCGCATTGCAAGGTGCAAGTCTGAAATTTTTTGCTTTTTCCTGCTCCTCTTAGCATGATAAAGAAGATTCAAAGAGAGTGAGATGCCAGCTCCTTTCATTCAGTCAGTAGCTTCAAACATTTCTGGTATATGAATAACATGATGTTTTTCAATGGCAAAAATCAATGAATATTGTAAATGCACAAACAGTAATTTCTCCGCATTGCAAGGTGCAAGTCTGAAATTTTTTGCTTTTTCCTGCTCCTCTTAGCATGATAAAGAAGATTCAAAGAGAGTGAGATGCCAGCTACTTTCATTCAGTCAGTAGCTTCAATCATTTCTGGACGTTTTTCAATGGTAAAAATCAATGAATATTGTAAATGCACAAACAGTAATTTCTCCACATTGCAAGGTGCAATTCTGAAATTTTTTGCTTTTTCCTGCTCCTCTTAGCATGATAAAGAAGATTCAAAGAGAGTGAGATGCCAGCTCCTTTCATTCAGTCAGTAGCTTCAAACATTTCTGGTATATGAATAACATGATGTTTTTCAATGGCAAAAATCAATGAATATTGTAAATGCACAAACAGTAATTTCTCCGCATTGCAAGGTGCAAGTCTGAAATTTTTTGCTTTTTCCTGCTCCTCTTAGCATGATAAAGAAGATTCAAAGAGAGTGAGATGCCAGCTACTTTCATTCAGTCAGTAGCTTCAATCATTTCTGGACGTTTTTCAATGGTAAAAATCAATGAATATTGTAAATGCACAAACAGTAATTTCTCCACATTGCAAGGTGCAATTCTGAAATTTTTTGCTTTTTCCTGCTCCTCTTAGCATGATAAAGAAGATTCAAAGAGAGTGAGATGCCAGCTCCTTTCATTCAGTCAGTAGCTTCAAACATTTCTGGTATATGAATAACGATGTTTTTCAATGGCAAAAATCAATGAATATTGTAAATGCACAAACAGTAATTTCTCCACATTGCAAGGTGCAATTCTGAAATTTTTTGCTTTTTCCTGCTCCTCTTAGCATGATAAAGAAGATTCAAAGAGAGTGAGATGCCAGCTCCTTTCATTCAGTCAGTAGCTTCAATCATTTCTGGACGTTTTTCAATGGCAAAAATCAATGAATATTGTAAATGCACAAACAGTAATTTCTCCGCATTGCAAGGTGCAATTCTGAAATTTTTTGCTTTTTCCTGCTCCTCTTAGCATGATAAAGAAGATTCAAAGAGAGTGAGATGTCAGCTCCTTTCATTCAGTCAGTAGCTTCAAACATTTCTGGTATATGAATAACATGATGTTTTTCAATGGCAAAAATCAATGAATATTGTAAATGCACAAACAGTAATTTCTCCGCATTGCAAGGTGCAATTCTGAAATTTTTTGCTTTTTCCTGCTCCTCTTAGCATGATAAAGAAGATTCAAAGAGAGTGAGATGCCAGCTCCTTTCATTCAGTCAGTAGCTTCAATCATTTCTGGACGTTTTTCAATGGCAAAAATCAATGAATATTGTAAATGCACAAACAGTAATTTCTCCGCATTGCAAGGTGCAATTCTGAAATTTTTTGCTTTTTCCTGCTCCTCTTAGCATGATAAAGAAGATTCAAAGAGAGTGAGATGTCAGCTCCTTTCATTCAGTCAGTAGCTTCAAACATTTCTGGTATATGAATAACATGATGTTTTTCAATGGCAAAAATCAATGAATATTGTAAATGCACAAACAGTAATTTCTCCGCATTGCAAGGTGCAATTCTGAAATTTTTTGCTTTTTCCTGCTCCTCTTAGCATGATAAAGAAGATTCAAAGAGAGTGAGATGCCAGCTCCTTTCATTCAGTCAGTAGCTTCAAACATTTCTGGTATATGAATAACATGATGTTTTTCAATGGCAAAAATCAATGAATATTGTAAATGCACAAACAGTAATTTCTCCGCATTGCAAGGTGCAATTCTGAAATTTTTTGCTTTTTCCTGCTCCTCTTAGCATGATAAAGAAGATTCAAAGAGAGTGAGATGCCAACTCCTTTCATTCAGTCAGTAGCTTCAAACATTTCTGGTATATGAATAACATGATGTTTTTCAATGGCAAAAATCAATGAATATTGTAAATGCACAAACAGTAATTTCTCCGCATTGCAAGGTGCAATTCTGAAATTGTTTGCTTTTTCCTGCTCCTCTTAGCATGATAAAGAAGATTCAAAGAGAGTGAGATGCCAGCTCCTTTCATTCAGTCAGTAGCTTCAATCATTTCTGGACGTTTTTCAATGGCAAAAATCAATGAATATTGTAAATGCACAAACAGTAATTTCTCCGCATTGCAAGGTGCAATTCTGAAATTTTTTGCTTTTTCCTGCTCCTCTTAGCATGATAAAGAAGATTCAAAGAGAGTGAGATGCCAGCTCCTTTCATTCAGTCAGTACCTTCAATCATTTCTGGACGTTTTTCAATGGCAAAAATCAATGAATATTGTAAATGCACAAACAGTAATTTCTCCGCATTGCAAGGTGCAATTCTGAAATTTTTTGCTTTTTCCCGCTCCTCTTAGCATGATAAAGAAGATTCAAAGAGAGTGAGGTGCCAGCTCCTTTCATTCAGTCAGTAGCTTCAAACATTTCTGGTATATGAATAACATGTTTTTCAATGGCAAAAATCAATGAATATTGTAAATGCACAAACAGTAATTTCTCCGCATTGCAAGGTGCAATTCTGAAATTTTTTGCTTTTTCCTGCTCCTCTTAGCATGATAAAGAAGATTCAAAGAGAGTGAGATGCCAGCTCCTTTCATTCAATCAGTAGCTTCAATCATTTCTGGACGTTTTTCAATGGCAAAAATCAATGAATATTGTATATGCACAAACAGTAATTTCTCCGCATTGCAAGGTGCAATTCTGAAATTTTTTGCTTTTTCCTGCTCCTCTTAGCATGATAAAGAAGATTCAAAGAGAGTGAGGTGCCAGCTCCTTTCATTCAGTCAGTAGCTTCAAACATTTCTGGTATATGAATAACATGTTTTTCAATGGCAAAAATCAATGAATATTGTAAATGCACAAACAGTAATTTCTCCGCATTGCAAGGTGCAATTCTGAAATTTTTTGCTTTTTCCTGCTCCTCTTAGCATGATAAAGAAGATTCAAAGAGAGTGAGATGCCAGCTCCTTTCATTCAGTCAGTAGCTTCAATCATTTCTGGACGTTTTTCAATGGCAAAAATCAATGAATATTGTAAATGCACAAACAGTAATTTCTCCGCATTGCAAGGTGCAATTCTGAAATTTTTTGCTTTTTCCTGCTCCTCTTAGCATGATAAAGAAGATTCAAAGAGAGTGAGATGCCAGCTCCTTTCATTCAGTCAGTAGCTTCAATCATTTCTGGACGTTTTTCAATGGCAAAAATCAATGAATATTGTAAATGCACAAACAATAATTTCTCCGCATTGCAAGGTGCAATTCTGAAATTTTTTGCTTTTTCCTGCTCCTCTTAGCATGATAAAGAAGATTCAAAGAGAGTGAGATGCCAGCTCCTTTGATTCAGTCAGTAGCTTCAAACATTTCTGGTATATGAATAACATGATGTTTTTCAATGGCAAAAATCAATGAATATTGTAAATGCACAAACAGTAATTTCTCCGCATTGCAAGGTGCAAGTCTGAAATTTTTTGCTTTTTCCTGCTCCTCTTAGCATGATAAAGAAGATTCAAAGAGAGTGAGATGCCAGCTCCTTTCATTCAGTCAGTAGCTTCAAACATTTCTGGTATATGAATAACATGATGTTTTTCAATGGCAAAAATCAATGAATATTGTAAATGCACAAACAGTAATTTCTCCGCATTGCAAGGTGCAAGTCTGAAATTTTTTGCTTTTTCCTGCTCCTCTTAGCATGATAAAGAAGATTCAAAGAGAGTGAGATGCCAGCTACTTTCATTCAGTCAGTAGCTTCAATCATTTCTGGACGTTTTTCAATGGTAAAAATCAATGAATATTGTAAATGCACAAACAGTAATTTCTCCACATTGCAAGGTGCAATTCTGAAATTTTTTGCTTTTTCCTGCTCCTCTTAGCATGATAAAGAAGATTCAAAGAGAGTGAGATGCCAGCTCCTTTCATTCAGTCAGTAGCTTCAAACATTTCTGGTATATGAATAACATGATGTTTTTCAATGGCAAAAATCAATGAATATTGTAAATGCACAAACAGTAATTTCTCCGCATTGCAAGGTGCAAGTCTGAAATTTTTTGCTTTTTCCTGCTCCTCTTAGCATGATAAAGAAGATTCAAAGAGAGTGAGATGCCAGCTACTTTCATTCAGTCAGTAGCTTCAATCATTTCTGGACGTTTTTCAATGGTAAAAATCAATGAATATTGTAAATGCACAAACAGTAATTTCTCCACATTGCAAGGTGCAATTCTGAAATTTTTTGCTTTTTCCTGCTCCTCTTAGCATGATAAAGAAGATTCAAAGAGAGTGAGATGCCAGCTCCTTTCATTCAGTCAGTAGCTTCAAACATTTCTGGTATATGAATAACATGATGTTTTTCAATGGCAAAAATCAATGAATATTGTAAATGCACAAACAGTAATTTCTCCACATTGCAAGGTGCAATTCTGAAATTTTTTGCTTTTTCCTGCTCCTCTTAGCATGATAAAGAAGATTCAAAGAGAGTGAGATGCCAGCTCCTTTCATTCAGTCAGTAGCTTCAAACATTTCTGGTATATGAATAACATGATGTTTTTCAATGGCAAAAATCAATGAATATTGTAAATGCACAAACAGTAATTTCTCCGCATTGCAAGGTGCAATTCTGAAATTTTTTGCTTTTTCCTGCTCCTCTTAGCATGATAAAGAAGATTCAAAGAGAGTGAGATGCCAGCTCCTTTCATTCAGTCAGTAGCTTCAATCATTTCTGGACGTTTTTCAATGGCAAAAATCAATGAATATTGTAAATGCACAAACAGTAATTTCTCCGCATTGCAAGGTGCAATTCTGAAATTTTTTGCTTTTTCCTGCTCCTCTTAGCATGATAAAGAAGATTCAAAGAGAGTGAGATGTCAGCTCCTTTCATTCAGTCAGTAGCTTCAAACATTTCTGGTATATGAACAACATGATGTTTTTCAATGGCAAAAATCAATGAATATTGTAAATGCACAAACAGTAATTTCTCCGCATTGCAAGGTGCAATTCTGAAATTTTTTGCTTTTTCCTGCTCCTCTTAGCATGATAAAGAAGATTCAAAGAGAGTGAGATGCCAGCTCCTTTCATTCAGTCAGTAGCTTCAATCATTTCTGGACGTTTTTCAATGGCAAAAATCAATGAATATTGTAAATGCACAAACAGTAATTTCTCCGCATTGCAAGGTGCAATTCTGAAATTTTTTGCTTTTTCCTGCTCCTCTTAGCATGATAAAGAAGGTTCAAAGAGAGTGAGATGCCAGCTCCTTTCATTCAGTCAGTAGCTTCAAACATTTCTGGTATATGAATAACATGATGTTTTTCAATGGCAAAAATCAATGAATATTGTAAATGCACAAACAGTAATTTCTCCGCATTGCAAGGTGCAATTCTGAAATTTTTTGCTTTTTCCTGCTCCTCTTAGCATGATAAAGAAGATTCAAAGAGAGTGAGATGCCAACTCCTTTCATTCAGTCAGTAGCTTCAAACATTTCTGGTATATGAATAACATGATGTTTTTCAATGGCAAAAATCAATGAATATTGTAAATGCACAAACAGTAATTTCTCCGCATTGCAAGGTGCAATTCTGAAATTGTTTGCTTTTTCCTGCTCCTCTTAGCATGATAAAGAAGATTCAAAGAGAGTGAGATGCCAGCTCCTTTCATTCAGTCAGTAGCTTCAATCATTTCTGGACGTTTTTCAATGGCAAAAATCAATGAATATTGTAAATGCACAAACAGTAATTTCTCCGCATTGCAAGGTGCAATTCTGAAATTTTTTGCTTTTTCCTGCTCCTCTTAGCATGATAAAGAAGATTCAAAGAGAGTGAGATGCCAGCTCCTTTCATTCAGTCAGTACCTTCAATCATTTCTGGATGTTTTTCAATGGCAAAAATCAATGAATATTGTAAATGCACAAACAGTAATTTCTCCGCATTGCAAGGTGCAATTCTGAAATTTTTTGCTTTTTCCCGCTCCTCTTAGCATGATAAAGAAGATTCAAAGAGAGTGAGGTGCCAGCTCCTTTCATTCAGTCAGTAGCTTCAAACATTTCTGGTATATGAATAACATGTTTTTCAATGGCAAAAATCAATGAATATTGTAAATGCACAAACAGTAATTTCTCCGCATTGCAAGGTGCAATTCTGAAATTTTTTGCTTTTTCCTGCTCCTCTTAGCATGATAAAGAAGATTCAAAGAGAGTGAGATGCCAGCTCCTTTCATTCAATCAGTAGCTTCAATCATTTCTGGACGTTTTTCAATGGCAAAAATCAATGAATATTGTATATGCACAAACAGTAATTTCTCCGCATTGCAAGGTGCAATTCTGAAATTTTTTGCTTTTTCCTGCTCCTCTTAGCATGATAAAGAAGATTCAAAGAGAGTGAGGTGCCAGCTCCTTTCATTCAGTCAGTAGCTTCAAACATTTCTGGTATATGAATAACATGTTTTTCAATGGCAAAAATCAATGAATATTGTAAATGCACAAACAGTAATTTCTCCGCATTGCAAGGTGCAATTCTGAAATTTTTTGCTTTTTCCTGCTCCTCTTAGCATGATAAAGAAGATTCAAAGAGAGTGAGATGCCAGCTCCTTTCATTCAGTCAGTAGCTTCAATCATTTCTGGACGTTTTTCAATGGCAAAAATCAATGAATATTGTAAATGCACAAACAGTAATTTCTCCGCATTGCAAGGTGCAATTCTGAAATTTTTTGCTTTTTCCTGCTCCTCTTAGCATGATAAAGAAGATTCAAAGAGAGTGAGATGCCAGCTACTTTCATTCAGTCAGTAGCTTCAATCATTTCTGGACGTTTTTCAATGGTAAAAATCAATGAATATTGTAAATGCACAAACAGTAATTTCTCCACATTGCAAGGTGCAATTCTGAAATTTTTTGCTTTTTCCTGCTCCTCTTAGCATGATAAAGAAGATTCAAAGAGAGTGAGATGCCAGCTCCTTTCATTCAGTCAGTAGCTTCAAACATTTCTGGTATATGAATAACATGATGTTTTTCAATGGCAAAAATCAATGAATATTGTAAATGCACAAACAGTAATTTCTCCACATTGCAAGGTGCAATTCTGAAATTTTTTGCTTTTTCCTGCTCCTCTTAGCATGATAAAGAAGATTCAAAGAGAGTGAGATGCCAGCTCCTTTCATTCAGTCAGTAGCTTCAAACATTTCTGGTATATGAATAACATGATGTTTTTCAATGGCAAAAATCAATGAATATTGTAAATGCACAAACAGTAATTTCTCCGCATTGCAAGGTGCAATTCTGAAATTTTTTGCTTTTTCCTGCTCCTCTTAGCATGATAAAGAAGATTCAAAGAGAGTGAGATGCCAGCTCCTTTCATTCAGTCAGTAGCTTCAATCATTTCTGGACGTTTTTCAATGGCAAAAATCAATGAATATTGTAAATGCACAAACAGTAATTTCTCCGCATTGCAAGGTGCAATTCTGAAATTTTTTGCTTTTTCCTGCTCCTCTTAGCATGATAAAGAAGATTCAAAGAGAGTGAGATGTCAGCTCCTTTCATTCAGTCAGTAGCTTCAAACATTTCTGGTATATGAATAACATGATGTTTTTCAATGGCAAAAATCAATGAATATTGTAAATGCACAAACAGTAATTTCTCCGCATTGCAAGGTGCAATTCTGAAATTTTTTGCTTTTTCCTGCTCCTCTTAGCATGATAAAGAAGATTCAAAGAGAGTGAGATGCCAGCTCCTTTCATTCAGTCAGTAGCTTCAATCATTTCTGGATGTTTTTCAATGGCAAAAATCAATGAATATTGTAAATGCACAAACAGTAATTTCTCCGCATTGCAAGGTGCAATTCTGAAATTTTTTGCTTTTTCCTGCTCCTCTTAGCATGATAAAGAAGATTCAAAGAGAGTGAGATGCCAGCTCCTTTCATTCAGTCAGTAGCTTCAAACATTTCTGGTATATGAATAACATGATGTTTTTCAATGGCAAAAATCAATGAATATTGTAAATGCACAAACAGTAATTTCTCCGCATTGCAAGGTGCAATTCTGAAATTTTTTGCTTTTTCCTGCTCCTCTTAGCATGATAAAGAAGATTCAAAGAGAGTGAGATGCCAACTCCTTTCATTCAGTCAGTAGCTTCAAACATTTCTGGTATATGAATAACATGATGTTTTTCAATGGCAAAAATCAATGAATATTGTAAATGCACAAACAGTAATTTCTCCGCATTGCAAGGTGCAATTCTGAAATTGTTTGCTTTTTCCTGCTCCTCTTAGCATGATAAAGAAGATTCAAAGAGAGTGAGATGCCAGCTCCTTTCATTCAGTCAGTAGCTTCAATCATTTCTGGACGTTTTTCAATGGCAAAAATCAATGAATATTGTAAATGCACAAACAGTAATTTCTCCGCATTGCAAGGTGCAATTCTGAAATTTTTTGCTTTTTCCTGCTCCTCTTAGCATGATAAAGAAGATTCAAAGAGAGTGAGATGCCAGCTCCTTTCATTCAGTCAGTACCTTCAATCATTTCTGGACGTTTTTCAATGGCAAAAATCAATGAATATTGTAAATGCACAAACAGTAATTTCTCCGCATTGCAAGGTGCAATTCTGAAATTTTTTGCTTTTTCCCGCTCCTCTTAGCATGATAAAGAAGATTCAAAGAGAGTGAGGTGCCAGCTCCTTTCATTCAGTCAGTAGCTTCAAACATTTCTGGTATATGAATAACATGTTTTTCAATGGCAAAAATCAATGAATATTGTAAATGCACAAACAGTAATTTCTCCGCATTGCAAGGTGCAATTCTGAAATTTTTTGCTTTTTCCTGCTCCTCTTAGCATGATAAAGAAGATTCAAAGAGAGTGAGATGCCAGCTCCTTTCATTCAATCAGTAGCTTCAATCATTTCTGGACGTTTTTCAATGGCAAAAATCAATGAATATTGTATATGCACAAACAGTAATTTCTCCGCATTGCAAGGTGCAATTCTGAAATTTTTTGCTTTTTCCTGCTCCTCTTAGCATGATAAAGAAGATTCAAAGAGAGTGAGGTGCCAGCTCCTTTCATTCAGTCAGTAGCTTCAAACATTTCTGGTATATGAATAACATGTTTTTCAATGGCAAAAATCAATGAATATTGTAAATGCACAAACAGTAATTTCTCCGCATTGCAAGGTGCAATTCTGAAATTTTTTGCTTTTTCCTGCTCCTCTTAGCATGATAAAGAAGATTCAAAGAGAGTGAGATGCCAGCTCCTTTCATTCAGTCAGTAGCTTCAATCATTTCTGGACGTTTTTCAATGGCAAAAATCAATGAATATTGTAAATGCACAAACAGTAATTTCTCCGCATTGCAAGGTGCAATTCTGAAATTTTTTGCTTTTTCCTGCTCCTCTTAGCATGATAAAGAAGATTCAAAGAGAGTGAGATGCCAGCTCCTTTCATTCAGTCAGTAGCTTCAATCATTTCTGGACGTTTTTCAATGGCAAAAATCAATGAATATTGTAAATGCACAAACAATAATTTCTCCGCATTGCAAGGTGCAATTCTGAAATTTTTTGCTTTTTCCTGCTCCTCTTAGCATGATAAAGAAGATTCAAAGAGAGTGAGATGCCAGCTCCTTTGATTCAGTCAGTAGCTTCAAACATTTCTGGTATATGAATAACATGATGTTTTTCAATGGCAAAAATCAATGAATATTGTAAATGCACAAACAGTAATTTCTCCGCATTGCAAGGTGCAAGTCTGAAATTTTTTGCTTTTTCCTGCTCCTCTTAGCATGATAAAGAAGATTCAAAGAGAGTGAGATGCCAGCTACTTTCATTCAGTCAGTAGCTTCAATCATTTCTGGACGTTTTTCAATGGTAAAAATCAATGAATATTGTAAATGCACAAACAGTAATTTCTCCACATTGCAAGGTGCAATTCTGAAATTTTTTGCTTTTTCCTGCTCCTCTTAGCATGATAAAGAATATTCAAAGAGAGTGAGATGCCAGCTCCTTTCATTCAGTCAGTAGCTTCAAACATTTCTGGTATATGAATAACATGATGTTTTTCAATGGCAAAAATCAATGAATATTGTAAATGCACAAACAGTAATTTCTCCGCATTGCAAGGTGCAAGTCTGAAATTTTTTGCTTTTTCCTGCTCCTCTTAGCATGATAAAGAAGATTCAAAGAGAGTGAGATGCCAGCTACTTTCATTCAGTCAGTAGCTTCAATCATTTCTGGACGTTTTTCAATGGTAAAAATCAATGAATATTGTAAATGCACAAACAGTAATTTCTCCACATTGCAAGGTGCAATTCTGAAATTTTTTGCTTTTTCCTGCTCCTCTTAGCATGATAAAGAAGATTCAAAGAGAGTGAGATGCCAGCTCCTTTCATTCAGTCAGTAGCTTCAAACATTTCTGGTATATGAATAACATGATGTTTTTCAATGGCAAAAATCAATGAATATTGTAAATGCACAAACAGTAATTTCTCCACATTGCAAGGTGCAATTCTGAAATTTTTTGCTTTTTCCTGCTCCTCTTAGCATGATAAAGAAGATTCAAAGAGAGTGAGATGCCAGCTCCTTTCATTCAGTCAGTAGCTTCAAACATTTCTGGTATATGAATAACATGATGTTTTTCAATGGCAAAAATCAATGAATATTGTAAATGCACAAACAGTAATTTCTCCGCATTGCAAGGTGCAATTCTGAAATTTTTTGCTTTTTCCTGCTCCTCTTAGCATGATAAAGAAGATTCAAAGAGAGTGAGATGCCAGCTCCTTTCATTCAGTCAGTAGCTTCAATCATTTCTGGACGTTTTTCAATGGCAAAAATCAATGAATATTGTAAATGCACAAACAGTAATTTCTCCGCATTGCAAGGTGCAATTCTGAAATTTTTTGCTTTTTCCTGCTCCTCTTAGCATGATAAAGAAGATTCAAAGAGAGTGAGATGTCAGCTCCTTTCATTCAGTCAGTAGCTTCAAACATTTCTGGTATATGAATAACATGATGTTTTTCAATGGCAAAAATCAATGAATATTGTAAATGCACAAACAGTAATTTCTCCGCATTGCAAGGTGCAATTCTGAAATTTTTTGCTTTTTCCTGCTCCTCTTAGCATGATAAAGAAGATTCAAAGAGAGTGAGATGCCAGCTCCTTTCATTCAGTCAGTAGCTTCAATCATTTCTGGACGTTTTTCAATGGCAAAAATCAATGAATATTGTAAATGCACAAACAGTAATTTCTCCGCATTGCAAGGTGCAATTCTGAAATTTTTTGCTTTTTCCTGCTCCTCTTAGCATGATAAAGAAGATTCAAAGAGAGTGAGATGCCAGCTCCTTTCATTCAGTCAGTAGCTTCAAACATTTCTGGTATATGAATAACATGATGTTTTTCAATGGCAAAAATCAATGAATATTGTAAATGCACAAACAGTAATTTCTCCGCATTGCAAGGTGCAATTCTGAAATTTTTTGCTTTTTCCTGCTCCTCTTAGCATGATAAAGAAGATTCAAAGAGAGTGAGATGCCAACTCCTTTCATTCAGTCAGTAGCTTCAAACATTTCTGGTATATGAATAACATGATGTTTTTCAATGGCAAAAATCAATGAATATTGTAAATGCACAAACAGTAATTTCTCCGCATTGCAAGGTGCAATTCTGAAATTGTTTGCTTTTTCCTGCTCCTCTTAGCATGATAAAGAAGATTCAAAGAGAGTGAGATGCCAGCTCCTTTCATTCAGTCAGTAGCTTCAATCATTTCTGGACGTTTTTCAATGGCAAAAATCAATGAATATTGTAAATGCACAAACAGTAATTTCTCCGCATTGCAAGGTGCAATTCTGAAATTTTTTGCTTTTTCCTGCTCCTCTTAGCATGATAAAGAAGATTCAAAGAGAGTGAGATGCCAGCTCCTTTCATTCAGTCAGTACCTTCAATCATTTCTGGACGTTTTTCAATGGCAAAAATCAATGAATATTGTAAATGCACAAACAGTAATTTCTCCGCATTGCAAGGTGCAATTCTGAAATTTTTTGCTTTTTCCCGCTCCTCTTAGCATGATAAAGAAGATTCAAAGAGAGTGAGGTGCCAGCTCCTTTCATTCAGTCAGTAGCTTCAAACATTTCTGGTATATGAATAACATGTTTTTCAATGGCAAAAATCAATGAATATTGTAAATGCACAAACAGTAATTTCTCCGCATTGCAAGGTGCAATTCTGAAATTTTTTGCTTTTTCCTGCTCCTCTTAGCATGATAAAGAAGATTCAAAGAGAGTGAGATGCCAGCTCCTTTCATTCAGTCAGTAGCTTCAATCATTTCTGGACGTTTTTCAATGGCAAAAATCAATGAATATTGTAAATGCACAAACAGTAATTTCTCCGCATTGCAAGGTGCAATTCTGAAATTTTTTGCTTTTTCCTGCTCCTCTTAGCATGATAAAGAAGATTCAAAGAGAGTGAGATGCCAGCTCCTTTCATTCAGTCAGTAGCTTCAATCATTTCTGGACGTTTTTCAATGGCAAAAATCAATGAATATTGTAAATGCACAAACAATAATTTCTCCGCATTGCAAGGTGCAATTCTGAAATTTTTTGCTTTTTCCTGCTCCTCTTAGCATGATAAAGAAGATTCAAAGAGAGTGAGATGCCAGCTCCTTTGATTCAGTCAGTAGCTTCAAACATTTCTGGTATATGAATAACATGATGTTTTTCAATGGCAAAAATCAATGAATATTGTAAATGCACAAACAGTAATTTCTCCGCATTGCAAGGTGCAAGTCTGAAATTTTTTGCTTTTTCCTGCTCCTCTTAGCATGATAAAGAAGATTCAAAGAGAGTGAGATGCCAGCTACTTTCATTCAGTCAGTAGCTTCAATCATTTCTGGACGTTTTTCAATGGTAAAAATCAATGAATATTGTAAATGCACAAACAGTAATTTCTCCACATTGCAAGGTGCAATTCTGAAATTTTTTGCTTTTTCCTGCTCCTCTTAGCATGATAAAGAATATTCAAAGAGAGTGAGATGCCAGCTCCTTTCATTCAGTCAGTAGCTTCAAACATTTCTGGTATATGAATAACATGATGTTTTTCAATGGCAAAAATCAATGAATATTGTAAATGCACAAACAGTAATTTCTCCGCATTGCAAGGTGCAAGTCTGAAATTTTTTGCTTTTTCCTGCTCCTCTTAGCATGATAAAGAAGATTCAAAGAGAGTGAGATGCCAGCTACTTTCATTCAGTCAGTAGCTTCAATCATTTCTGGACGTTTTTCAATGGTAAAAATCAATGAATATTGTAAGTGCACAAACAGTAATTTCTCCACATTGCAAGGTGCAATTCTGAAATTTTTTGCTTTTTCCTGCTCCTCTTAGCATGATAAAGAAGATTCAAAGAGAGTGAGATGCCAGCTCCTTTCATTCAGTCAGTAGCTTCAAACATTTCTGGTATATGAATAACATGATGTTTTTCAATGGCAAAAATCAATGAATATTGTAAATGCACAAACAGTAATTTCTCCACATTGCAAGGTGCAATTCTGAAATTTTTCCTTTTTCCTGCTCCTCTTAGCATGATAAAGAAGATTCAAAGAGAGTGAGATGCCAGCTCCTTTCATTCAATCAGTAGCTTCAATCATTTCTGGACGTTTTTCAATGGCAAAAATCAATGAATATTGTATATGCACAAACAGTAATTTCTCCGCATTGCAAGGTGCAATTCTGAAATTTTTTGCTTTTTCCTGCTCCTCTTAGCATGATAAAGAAGATTCAAAGAGAGTGAGGTGCCAGCTCCTTTCATTCAGTCAGTAGCTTCAAACATTTCTGGTATATGAATAACATGTTTTTCAATGGCAAAAATCAATGAATATTGTAAATGCACAAACAGTAATTTCTCCGCATTGCAAGGTGCAATTCTGAAATTTTTTGCTTTTTCCTGCTCCTCTTAGCATGATAAAGAAGATTCAAAGAGAGTGAGATGCCAGCTCCTTTCATTCAGTCAGTAGCTTCAATCATTTCTGGACGTTTTTCAATGGCAAAAATCAATGAATATTGTAAATGCACAAACAGTAATTTCTCCGCATTGCAAGGTGCAATTCTGAAATTTTTTGCTTTTTCCTGCTCCTCTTAGCATGATAAAGAAGATTCAAAGAGAGTGAGATGCCAGCTCCTTTCATTCAGTCAGTAGCTTCAATCATTTCTGGACGTTTTTCAATGGCAAAAATCAATGAATATTGTAAATGCACAAACAATAATTTCTCCGCATTGCAAGGTGCAATTCTGAAATTTTTTGCTTTTTCCTGCTCCTCTTAGCATGATAAAGAAGATTCAAAGAGAGTGAGATGCCAGCTCCTTTGATTCAGTCAGTAGCTTCAAACATTTCTGGTATATGAATAACATGATGTTTTTCAATGGCAAAAATCAATGAATATTGTAAATGCACAAACAGTAATTTCTCCGCATTGCAAGGTGCAAGTCTGAAATTTTTTGCTTTTTCCTGCTCCTCTTAGCATGATAAAGAAGATTCAAAGAGAGTGAGATGCCAGCTACTTTCATTCAGTCAGTAGCTTCAATCATTTCTGGACGTTTTTCAATGGTAAAAATCAATGAATATTGTAAATGCACAAACAGTAATTTCTCCACATTGCAAGGTGCAATTCTGAAATTTTTTGCTTTTTCCTGCTCCTCTTAGCATGATAAAGAATATTCAAAGAGAGTGAGATGCCAGCTCCTTTCATTCAGTCAGTAGCTTCAAACATTTCTGGTATATGAATAACATGATGTTTTTCAATGGCAAAAATCAATGAATATTGTAAATGCACAAACAGTAATTTCTCCGCATTGCAAGGTGCAAGTCTGAAATTTTTTGCTTTTTCCTGCTCCTCTTAGCATGATAAAGAAGATTCAAAGAGAGTGAGATGCCAGCTACTTTCATTCAGTCAGTAGCTTCAATCATTTCTGGACGTTTTTCAATGGTAAAAATCAATGAATATTGTAAGTGCACAAACAGTAATTTCTCCACATTGCAAGGTGCAATTCTGAAATTTTTTGCTTTTTCCTGCTCCTCTTAGCATGATAAAGAAGATTCAAAGAGAGTGAGATGCCAGCTCCTTTCATTCAGTCAGTAGCTTCAAACATTTCTGGTATATGAATAACATGATGTTTTTCAATGGCAAAAATCAATGAATATTGTAAATGCACAAACAGTAATTTCTCCACATTGCAAGGTGCAATTCTGAAATTTTTTGCTTTTTCCTGCTCCTCTTAGCATGATAAAGAAGATTCAAAGAGAGTGAGATGCCAGCTCCTTTCATTCAGTCAGTAGCTTCAAACATTTCTGGTATATGAATAACATGATGTTTTTCAATGGCAAAAATCAATGAATATTGTAAATGCACAAACAGTAATTTCTCCGCATTGCAAGGTGCAATTCTGAAATTTTTTGCTTTTTCCTGCTCCTCTTAGCATGATAAAGAAGATTCAAAGAGAGTGAGATGCCAGCTCCTTTCATTCAATCAGTAGCTTCAATCATTTCTGGACGTTTTTCAATGGCAAAAATCAATGAATATTGTATATGCACAAACAGTAATTTCTCCGCATTGCAAGGTGCAATTCTGAAATTTTTTGCTTTTTCCTGCTCCTCTTAGCATGATAAAGAAGATTCAAAGAGAGTGAGGTGCCAGCTCCTTTCATTCAGTCAGTAGCTTCAAACATTTCTGGTATATGAATAACATGTTTTTCAATGGCAAAAATCAATGAATATTGTAAATGCACAAACAGTAATTTCTCCGCATTGCAAGGTGCAATTCTGAAATTTTTTGCTTTTTCCTGCTCCTCTTAGCATGATAAAGAAGATTCAAAGAGAGTGAGATGCCAGCTCCTTTCATTCAGTCAGTAGCTTCAATCATTTCTGGACGTTTTTCAATGGCAAAAATCAATGAATATTGTAAATGCACAAACAGTAATTTCTCCGCATTGCAAGGTGCAATTCTGAAATTTTTTGCTTTTTCCTGCTCCTCTTAGCATGATAAAGAAGATTCAAAGAGAGTGAGATGCCAGCTCCTTTCATTCAGTCAGTAGCTTCAATCATTTCTGGACGTTTTTCAATGGCAAAAATCAATGAATATTGTAAATGCACAAAGAATAATTTCTCCGCATTGCAAGGTGCAATTCTGAAATTTTTTGCTTTTTCCTGCTCCTCTTAGCATGATAAAGAAGATTCAAAGAGAGTGAGATGCCAGCTCCTTTGATTCAGTCAGTAGCTTCAAACATTTCTGGTATATGAATAACATGATGTTTTTCAATGGCAAAAATCAATGAATATTGTAAATGCACAAACAGTAATTTCTCCGCATTGCAAGGTGCAAGTCTGAAATTTTTTGCTTTTTCCTGCTCCTCTTAGCATGATAAAGAAGATTCAAAGAGAGTGAGATGCCAGCTACTTTCATTCAGTCAGTAGCTTCAATCATTTCTGGACGTTTTTCAATGGTAAAAATCAATGAATATTGTAAATGCACAAACAGTAATTTCTCCACATTGCAAGGTGCAATTCTGAAATTTTTTGCTTTTTCCTGCTCCTCTTAGCATGATAAAGAATATTCAAAGAGAGTGAGATGCCAGCTCCTTTCATTCAGTCAGTAGCTTCAAACATTTCTGGTATATGAATAACATGATGTTTTTCAATGGCAAAAATCAATGAATATTGTAAATGCACAAACAGTAATTTCTCCGCATTGCAAGGTGCAAGTCTGAAATTTTTTGCTTTTTCCTGCTCCTCTTAGCATGATAAAGAAGATTCAAAGAGAGTGAGATGCCAGCTACTTTCATTCAGTCAGTAGCTTCAATCATTTCTGGACGTTTTTCAATGGTAAAAATCAATGAATATTGTAAATG
Organism: Phyllobates terribilis; assembly: GCF_046119375.1. Lineage (NCBI taxonomy): Eukaryota > Metazoa > Chordata > Amphibia > Anura > Dendrobatidae > Phyllobates > Phyllobates terribilis. The sequence goes on from NW_027364190.1 coordinate 243,006, forward strand.
CACAAACAGTAATTTCTCCACATTGCAAGGTGCAATTCTGAAATTTTTTGCTTTTTCCTGCTCCTCTTAGCATGATAAAGAAGATTCAAAGAGAGTGAGATGCCAGCTCCTTTCATTCAGTCAGTAGCTTCAAACATTTCTGGTATATGAATAACATGATGTTTTTCAATGGCAAAAATCAATGAATATTGTAAATGCACAAACAGTAATTTCTCCACATTGCAAGGTGCAATTCTGAAATTTTTTGCTTTTTCCTGCTCCTCTTAGCATGATAAAGAAGATTCAAAGAGAGTGAGATGCCAGCTCCTTTCATTCAGTCAGTAGCTTCAAACATTTCTGGTATATGAATAACATGATGTTTTTCAATGGCAAAAATCAATGAATATTGTAAATGCACAAACAGTAATTTCTCCGCATTGCAAGGTGCAATTCTGAAATTTTTTGCTTTTTCCTGCTCCTCTTAGCATGATAAAGAAGATTCAAAGAGAGTGAGATGCCAGCTCCTTTCATTCAGTCAGTAGCTTCAATCATTTCTGGACGTTTTTCAATGGCAAAAATCAATGAATATTGTAAATGCACAAACAGTAATTTCTCCGCATTGCAAGGTGCAATTCTGAAATTTTTTGCTTTTTCCTGCTCCTCTTAGCATGATAAAGAAGATTCAAAGAGAGTGAGATGTCAGCTCCTTTCATTCAGTCAGTAGCTTCAAACATTTCTGGTATATGAATAACATGATGTTTTTCAATGGCAAAAATCAATGAATATTGTAAATGCACAAACAGTAATTTCTCCGCATTGCAAGGTGCAATTCTGAAATTTTTTGCTTTTTCCTGCTCCTCTTAGCATGATAAAGAAGATTCAAAGAGAGTGAGATGCCAGCTCCTTTCATTCAGTCAGTAGCTTCAATCATTTCTGGACGTTTTTCAATGGCAAAAATCAATGAATATTGTAAATGCACAAACAGTAATTTCTCCGCATTGCAAGGTGCAATTCTGAAATTTTTTGCTTTTTCCTGCTCCTCTTAGCATGATAAAGAAGATTCAAAGAGAGTGAGATGCCAGCTCCCTTCATTCAGTCAGTAGCTTCAAACATTTCTGGTATATGAATAACATGATGTTTTTCAATGGCAAAAATCAATGAATATTGTAAATGCACAAACAGTAATTTCTCCGCATTGCAAGGTGCAATTCTGAAATTTTTTGCTTTTTCCTGCTCCTCTTAGCATGATAAAGAAGATTCAAAGAGAGTGAGATGCCAACTCCTTTCATTCAGTCAGTAGCTTCAAACATTTCTGGTATATGAATAACATGATGTTTTTCAATGGCAAAAATCAATGAATATTGTAAATGCACAAACAGTAATTTCTCCGCATTGCAAGGTGCAATTCTGAAATTGTTTGCTTTTTCCTGCTCCTCTTAGCATGATAAAGAAGATTCAAAGAGAGTGAGATGCCAGCTCCTTTCATTCAGTCAGTAGCTTCAATCATTTCTGGACGTTTTTCAATGGCAAAAATCAATGAATATTGTAAATGCACAAACAGTAATTTCTCCGCATTGCAAGGTGCAATTCTGAAATTTTTTGCTTTTTCCTGCTCCTCTTAGCATGATAAAGAAGATTCAAAGAGAGTGAGATGCCAGCTCCTTTCATTCAGTCAGTACCTTCAATCATTTCTGGACGTTTTTCAATGGCAAAAATCAATGAATATTGTAAATGCACAAACAGTAATTTCTCCGCATTGCAAGGTGCAATTCTGAAATTTTTTGCTTTTTCCCGCTCCTCTTAGCATGATAAAGAAGATTCAAAGAGAGTGAGGTGCCAGCTCCTTTCATTCAGTCAGTAGCTTCAAACATTTCTGGTATATGAATAACATGTTTTTCAATGGCAAAAATCAATGAATATTGTAAATGCACAAACAGTAATTTCTCCGCATTGCAAGGTGCAATTCTGAAATTTTTTGCTTTTTCCTGCTCCTCTTAGCATGATAAAGAAGATTCAAAGAGAGTGAGATGCCAGCTCCTTTCATTCAATCAGTAGCTTCAATCATTTCTGGACGTTTTTCAATGGCAAAAATCAATGAATATTGTATATGCACAAACAGTAATTTCTCCGCATTGCAAGGTGCAATTCTGAAATTTTTTGCTTTTTCCTGCTCCTCTTAGCATGATAAAGAAGATTCAAAGAGAGTGAGGTGCCAGCTCCTTTCATTCAGTCAGTAGCTTCAAACATTTCTGGTATATGAATAACATGTTTTTCAATGGCAAAAATCAATGAATATTGTAAATGCACAAACAGTAATTTCTCCGCATTGCAAGGTGCAATTCTGAAATTTTTTGCTTTTTCCTGCTCCTCTTAGCATGATAAAGAAGATTCAAAGAGAGTGAGATGCCAGCTCCTTTCATTCAGTCAGTAGCTTCAATCATTTCTGGACGTTTTTCAATGGCAAAAATCAATGAATATTGTAAATGCACAAACAGTAATTTCTCCGCATTGCAAGGTGCAATTCTGAAATTTTTTGCTTTTTCCTGCTCCTCTTAGCATGATAAAGAACATTCAAAGAGAGTGAGATGCCAGCTCCTTTCATTCAGTCAGTAGCTTCAATCATTTCTGGACGTTTTTCAATGGCAAAAATCAATGAATATTGTAAATGCACAAACAATAATTTCTCCGCATTGCAAGGTGCAATTCTGAAATTTTTTGCTTTTTCCTGCTCCTCTTAGCATGATAAAGAAGATTCAAAGAGAGTGAGATGCCAGCTCCTTTGATTCAGTCAGTAGCTTCAAACATTTCTGGTATATGAATAACATGATGTTTTTCAATGGCAAAAATCAATGAATATTGTAAATGCACAAACAGTAATTTCTCCGCATTGCAAGGTGCAAGTCTGAAATTTTTTGCTTTTTCCTGCTCCTCTTAGCATGATAAAGAAGATTCAAAGAGAGTGAGATGCCAGCTACTTTCATTCAGTCAGTAGCTTCAATCATTTCTGGACGTTTTTCAATGGTAAAAATCAATGAATATTGTAAATGCACAAACAGTAATTTCTCCACATTGCAAGGTGCAATTCTGAAATTTTTTGCTTTTTCCTGCTCCTCTTAGCATGATAAAGAATATTCAAAGAGAGTGAGATGCCAGCTCCTTTCATTCAGTCAGTAGCTTCAAACATTTCTGGTATATGAATAACATGATGTTTTTCAATGGCAAAAATCAATGAATATTGTAAATGCACAAACAGTAATTTCTCCGCATTGCAAGGTGCAAGTCTGAAATTTTTTGCTTTTTCCTGCTCCTCTTAGCATGATAAAGAAGATTCAAAGAGAGTGAGATGCCAGCTACTTTCATTCAGTCAGTAGCTTCAATCATTTCTGGACGTTTTTCAATGGTAAAAATCAATGAATATTGTAAGTGCACAAACAGTAATTTCTCCACATTGCAAGGTGCAATTCTGAAATTTTTTGCTTTTTCCTGCTCCTCTTAGCATGATAAAGAAGATTCAAAGAGAGTGAGATGCCAGCTCCTTTCATTCAGTCAGTAGCTTCAAACATTTCTGGTATATGAATAACATGATGTTTTTCAATGGCAAAAATCAATGAATATTGTAAATGCACAAACAGTAATTTCTCCACATTGCAAGGTGCAATTCTGAAATTTTTTGCTTTTTCCTGCTCCTCTTAGCATGATAAAGAAGATTCAAAGAGAGTGAGATGCCAGCTCCTTTCATTCAGTCAGTAGCTTCAAACATTTCTGGTATATGAATAACATGATGTTTTTCAATGGCAAAAATCAATGAATATTGTAAATGCACAAACAGTAATTTCTCCGCATTGCAAGGTGCAATTCTGAAATTTTTTGCTTTTTCCTGCTCCTCTTAGCATGATAAAGAAGATTCAAAGAGAGTGAGATGCCAGCTCCTTTCATTCAGTCAGTAGCTTCAATCATTTCTGGACGTTTTTCAATGGCAAAAATCAATGAATATTGTAAATGCACAAACAGTAATTTCTCCGCATTGCAAGGTGCAATTCTGAAATTTTTTGCTTTTTCCTGCTCCTCTTAGCATGATAAAGAAGATTCAAAGAGAGTGAGATGTCAGCTCCTTTCATTCAGTCAGTAGCTTCAAACATTTCTGGGATATGAATAACATGATGTTTTTCAATGGCAAAAATCAATGAATATTGTAAATGCACAAACAGTAATTTCTCCGCATTGCAAGGTGCAATTCTGAAATTTTTTGCTTTTTCCTGCTCCTCTTAGCATGATAAAGAAGATTCAAAGAGAGTGAGATGCCAGCTCCTTTCATTCAGTCAGTAGCTTCAATCATTTCTGGACGTTTTTCAATGGCAAAAATCAATGAATATTGTAAATGCACAAACAGTAATTTCTCCGCATTGCAAGGTGCAATTCTGAAATTTTTTGCTTTTTCCTGCTCCTCTTAGCATGATAAAGAAGATTCAAAGAGAGTGAGATGCCAGCTCCTTTCATTCAGTCAGTAGCTTCAATCATTTCTGGACGTTTTTCAATGGCAAAAATCAATGAATATTGTAAATGCACAAACAGTAATTTCTCCGCATTGCAAGGTGCAATTCTGAAATTTTTTGCTTTTTCCTGCTCCTCTTAGCATGATAAAGAAGATTCAAAGAGAGTGAGATGCCAACTCCTTTCATTCAGTCAGTAGCTTCAAACATTTCTGGTATATGAATAACATGATGTTTTTCAATGGCAAAAATCAATGAATATTGTAAATGCACAAACAGTAATTTCTCCGCATTGCAAGGTGCAATTCTGAAATTTTTTGCTTTTTCCTGCTCCTCTTAGCATGATAAAGAAGATTCAAAGAGAGTGAGATGCCAGCTCCTTTCATTCAGTCAGTAGCTTCAATCATTTCTGGACGTTTTTCAATGGCAAAAATCAATGAATATTGTAAATGCACAAACAGTAATTTCTCCGCATTGCAAGGTGCAATTCTGAAATTTTTTGCTTTTTCCTGCTCCTCTTAGCATGATAAAGAAGATTCAAAGAGAGTGAGATGCCAGCTCCTTTCAATCAGTCAGTACCTTCAATCATTTCTGGACGTTTTTCAATGGCAAAAATCAATGAATATTGTAAATGCACAAACAGTAATTTCTCCGCATTGCAAGGTGCAATTCTGAAATTTTTTGCTTTTTCCCGCTCCTCTTAGCATGATAAAGAAGATTCAAAGAGAGTGAGGTGCCAGCTCCTTTCATTCAGTCAGTAGCTTCAAACATTTCTGGTATATGAATAACATGTTTTTCAATGGCAAAAATCAATGAATATTGTAAATGCACAAACAGTAATTTCTCCGCATTGCAAGGTGCAATTCTGAAATTTTTTGCTTTTTCCTGCTCCTCTTAGCATGATAAAGAAGATTCAAAGAGAGTGAGATGCCAGCTCCTTTCATTCAATCAGTAGCTTCAATCATTTCTGGACGTTTTTCAATGGCAAAAATCAATGAATATTGTAAATGCACAAACAGTAATTTCTCCGCATTGCAAGGTGCAATTCTGAAATTTTTTGCTTTTTCCTGCTCCTCTTAGCATGATAAAGAAGATTCAAAGAGAGTGAGGTGCCAGCTCCTTTCATTCAGTCAGTAGCTTCAAACATTTCTGGTATATGAATAACATGTTTTTCAATGGCAAAAATCAATGAATATTGTAAATGCACAAACAGTAATTTCTCCGCATTGCAAGGTGCAATTCTGAAATTTTTTGCTTTTTCCTGCTCCTCTTAGCATGATAAAGAAGATTCAAAGAGAGTGAGATGCCAGCTCCTTTCATTCAGTCAGTAGCTTCAATCATTTCTGGACGTTTTTCAATGGCAAAAATCAATGAATATTGTAAATGCACAAACAGTAATTTCTCCGCATTGCAAGGTGCAATTCTGAAATTTTTTGCTTTTTCCTGCTCCTCTTAGCATGATAAAGAACATTCAAAGAGAGTGAGATGCCAGCTCCTTTCATTCAGTCAGTAGCTTCAATCATTTCTGGACGTTTTTCAATGGCAAAAATCAATGAATATTGTAAATGCACAAACAATAATTTCTCCGCATTGCAAGGTGCAATTCTGAAATTTTTTGCTTTTTCCTGCTCCTCTTAGCATGATAAAGAAGATTCAAAGAGAGTGAGATGCCAGCTCCTTTGATTCAGTCAGTAGCTTCAAACATTTCTGGTATATGAATAACATGATGTTTTTCAATGGCAAAAATCAATGAATATTGTAAATGCACAAACAGTAATTTCTCCGCATTGCAAGGTGCAAGTCTGAAATTTTTTGCTTTTTCCTGCTCCTCTTAGCATGATACAGAAGATTCAAAGAGAGTGAGATGCCAGCTACTTTCATTCAGTCAGTAGCTTCAATCATTTCTGGACGTTTTTCAATGGTAAAAATCAATGAATATTGTAAATGCACAAACAGTAATTTCTCCACATTGCAAGGTGCAATTCTGAAATTTTTTGCTTTTTCCTGCTCCTCTTAGCATGATAAAGAATATTCAAAGAGAGTGAGATGCCAGCTCCTTTCATTCAGTCAGTAGCTTCAAACATTTCTGGTATATGAATAACATGATGTTTTTCAATGGCAAAAATCAATGAATATTGTAAATGCACAAACAGTAATTTCTCCGCATTGCAAGGTGCAAGTCTGAAATTTTTTGCTTTTTCCTGCTCCTCTTAGCATGATAAAGAAGATTCAAAGAGAGTGAGATGCCAGCTACTTTCATTCAGTCAGTAGCTTCAATCATTTCTGGACGTTTTTCAATGGTAAAAATCAATGAATATTGTAAGTGCACAAACAGTAATTTCTCCACATTGCAAGGTGCAATTCTGAAATTTTTTGCTTTTTCCTGCTCCTCTTAGCATGATAAAGAAGATTCAAAGAGAGTGAGATGCCAGCTCCTTTCATTCAGTCAGTAGCTTCAAACATTTCTGGTATATGAATAACATGATGTTTTTCAATGGCAAAAATCAATGAATATTGTAAATGCACAAACAGTAATTTCTCCACATTGCAAGGTGCAATTCTGAAATTTTTTGCTTTTTCCTGCTCCTCTTAGCATGATAAAGAAGATTCAAAGAGAGTGAGATGCCAGCTCCTTTCATTCAGTCAGTAGCTTCAAACATTTCTGGTATATGAATAACATGATGTTTTTCAATGGCAAAAATCAATGAATATTGTAAATGCACAAACAGTAATTTCTCCGCATTGCAAGGTGCAATTCTGAAATTTTTTGCTTTTTCCTGCTCCTCTTAGCATGATAAAGAAGATTCAAAGAGAGTGAGATGCCAGCTCCTTTCATTCAGTCAGTAGCTTCAATCATTTCTGGACGTTTTTCAATGGCAAAAATCAATGAATATTGTAAATGCACAAACAGTAATTTCTCCGCATTGCAAGGTGCAATTCTGAAATTTTTTGCTTTTTCCTGCTCCTCTTAGCATGATAAAGAAGATTCAAAGAGAGTGAGATGTCAGCTCCTTTCATTCAGTCAGTAGCTTCAAACATTTCTGGGATATGAATAACATGATGTTTTTCAATGGCAAAAATCAATGAATATTGTAAATGCACAAACAGTAATTTCTCCGCATTGCAAGGTGCAATTCTGAAATTTTTTGCTTTTTCCTGCTCCTCTTAGCATGATAAAGAAGATTCAAAGAGAGTGAGATGCCAGCTCCTTTCATTCAGTCAGTAGCTTCAATCATTTCTGGACGTTTTTCAATGGCAAAAATCAATGAATATTGTAAATGCACAAACAGTAATTTCTCCGCATTGCAAGGTGCAATTCTGAAATTTTTTGCTTTTTCCTGCTCCTCTTAGCATGATAAAGAAGATTCAAAGAGAGTGAGATGCCAGCTCCTTTCATTCAGTCAGTAGCTTCAATCATTTCTGGACGTTTTTCAATGGCAAAAATCAATGAATATTGTAAATGCACAAACAGTAATTTCTCCGCATTGCAAGGTGCAATTCTGAAATTTTTTGCTTTTTCCTGCTCCTCTTAGCATGATAAAGAAGATTCAAAGAGAGTGAGATGCCAACTCCTTTCATTCAGTCAGTAGCTTCAAACATTTCTGGTATATGAATAACATGATGTTTTTCAATGGCAAAAATCAATGAATATTGTAAATGCACAAACAGTAATTTCTCCGCATTGCAAGGTGCAATTCTGAAATTTTTTGCTTTTTCCTGCTCCTCTTAGCATGATAAAGAAGATTCAAAGAGAGTGAGATGCCAGCTCCTTTCATTCAGTCAGTAGCTTCAATCATTTCTGGACGTTTTTCAATGGCAAAAATCAATGAATATTGTAAATGCACAAACAGTAATTTCTCCGCATTGCAAGGTGCAATTCTGAAATTTTTTGCTTTTTCCTGCTCCTCTTAGCATGATAAAGAAGATTCAAAGAGAGTGAGATGCCAGCTCCTTTCAATCAGTCAGTACCTTCAATCATTTCTGGACGTTTTTCAATGGCAAAAATCAATGAATATTGTAAATGCACAAACAGTAATTTCTCCGCATTGCAAGGTGCAATTCTGAAATTTTTTGCTTTTTCCCGCTCCTCTTAGCATGATAAAGAAGATTCAAAGAGAGTGAGGTGCCAGCTCCTTTCATTCAGTCAGTAGCTTCAAACATTTCTGGTATATGAATAACATGTTTTTCAATGGCAAAAATCAATGAATATTGTAAATGCACAAACAGTAATTTCTCCGCATTGCAAGGTGCAATTCTGAAATTTTTTGCTTTTTCCTGCTCCTCTTAGCATGATAAAGAAGATTCAAAGAGAGTGAGATGCCAGCTCCTTTCATTCAATCAGTAGCTTCAATCATTTCTGGACGTTTTTCAATGGCAAAAATCAATGAATATTGTATATGCACAAACAGTAATTTCTCCGCATTGCAAGGTGCAATTCTGAAATTTTTTGCTTTTTCCTGCTCCTCTTAGCATGATAAAGAAGATTCAAAGAGAGTGAGATGCCAGCTCCTTTCATTCAGTCAGTAGCTTCAATCATTTCTGGATGTTTTTCAATGGCAAAAATCAATGAATATTGTAAGTGCACAAACAGTAATTTCTCCGCATTGCAAGGTGCAATTCTGAAATTTTTTGCTTTTTCCTGCTCCTCTTAGCATGATAAAGAAGATTCAAAGAGAGTGAGATGCCAGCTCCTTTGATTCAGTCAGTAGCTTCAAACATTTCTGGTATATGAATAACATGATGTTTTTCAATGGCAAAAATCAATGAATATTGTAAATGCACAAACAGTAATTTCTCCGCATTGCAAGGTGCAAGTCTGAAATTTTTTGCTTTTTCCTGCTCCTCTTAGCATGATAAAGAAGATTCAAAGAGAGTGAGATGCCAGCTACTTTCATTCAGTCAGTAGCTTCAATCATTTCTGGACGTTTTTCAATGGTAAAAATCAATGAATATTGTAAAGGCACAAACAGTAATTTCTCCACATTGCAAGGTGCAATTCTGAAATTTTTTGCTTTTTCCTGCTCCTCTTAGCATGATAAAGAAGATTCAAAGAGAGTGAGATGCCAGCTCCTTTGATTCAGTCAGTAGCTTCAAACATTTCTGGTATATGAATAACATGATGTTTTTCAATGGCAAAAATCAATGAATATTGTAAATGCACAAACAGTAATTTCTCCGCATTGCAAGGTGCAAGTCTGAAATTTTTTGCTTTTTCCTGCTCCTCTTAGCATGATAAAGAAGATTCAAAGAGAGTGAGATGCCAGCTACTTTCATTCAGTCAGTAGCTTCAATCATTTCTGGACGTTTTTCAATGGTAAAAATCAATGAATATTGTAAATGCACAAACAGTAATTTCTCCACATTGCAAGGTGCAATTCTGAAATTTTTTGCTTTTTCCTGCTCCTCTTAGCATGATAAAGAATATTCAAAGAGAGTGAGATGCCAGCTCCTTTCATTCAGTCAGTAGCTTCAAACATTTCTGGTATATGAATAACATGATGTTTTTCAATGGCAAAAATCAATGAATATTGTAAATGCACAAACAGTAATTTCTCCGCATTGCAAGGTGCAAGTCTGAAATTTTTTGCTTTTTCCTGCTCCTCTTAGCATGATAAAGAAGATTCAAAGAGAGTGAGATGCCAGCTACTTTCATTCAGTCAGTAGCTTCAATCATTTCTGGACGTTTTTCAATGGTAAAAATCAATGAATATTGTAAGTGCACAAACAGTAATTTCTCCACATTGCAAGGTGCAATTCTGAAATTTTTTGCTTTTTCCTGCTCCTCTTAGCATGATAAAGAAGATTCAAAGAGAGTGAGATGCCAGCTCCTTTCATTCAGTCAGTAGCTTCAAACATTTCTGGTATATGAATAACATGATGTTTTTCAATGGCAAAAATCAATGAATATTGTAAATGCACAAACAGTAATTTCTCCACATTGCAAGGTGCAATTCTGAAATTTTTTGCTTTTTCCTGCTCCTCTTAGCATGATAAAGAAGATTCAAAGAGAGTGAGATGCCAGCTCCTTTCATTCAGTCAGTAGCTTCAAACATTTCTGGTATATGAATAACATGATGTTTTTCAATGGCAAAAATCAATGAATATTGTAAATGCACAAACAGTAATTTCTCCGCATTGCAAGGTGCAATTCTGAAATTTTTTGCTTTTTCCTGCTCCTCTTAGCATGATAAAGAAGATTCAAAGAGAGTGAGATGCCAGCTCCTTTCATTCAGTCAGTAGCTTCAATCATTTCTGGACGTTTTTCAATGGCAAAAATCAATGAATATTGTAAATGCACAAACAGTAATTTCTCCGCATTGCAAGGTGCAATTCTGAAATTTTTTGCTTTTTCCTGCTCCTCTTAGCATGATAAAGAAGATTCAAAGAGAGTGAGATGTCAGCTCCTTTCATTCAGTCAGTAGCTTCAAACATTTCTGGTATATGAATAACATGATGTTTTTCAATGGCAAAAATCAATGAATATTGTAAATGCACAAACAGTAATTTCTCCGCATTGCAAGGTGCAATTCTGAAATTTTTTGCTTTTTCCTGCTCCTCTTAGCATGATAAAGAAGATTCAAAGAGAGTGAGATGCCAGCTCCTTTCATTCAGTCAGTAGCTTCAATCATTTCTGGACGTTTTTCAATGGCAAAAATCAATGAATATTGTAAATGCACAAACAGTAATTTCTCCGCATTGCAAGGTGCAATTCTGAAATTTTTTGCTTTTTCCTGCTCCTCTTAGCATGATAAAGAAGATTCAAAGAGAGTGAGATGCCAGCTCCTTTCATTCAGTCAGTAGCTTCAATCATTTCTGGACGTTTTTCAATGGCAAAAATCAATGAATATTGTAAATGCACAAACAGTAATTTCTCCGCATTGCAAGGTGCAATTCTGAAATTTTTTGCTTTTTCCTGCTCCTCTTAGCATGATAAAGAAGATTCAAAGAGAGTGAGATGCCAACTCCTTTCATTCAGTCAGTAGCTTCAAACATTTCTGGTATATGAATAACATGATGTTTTTCAATGGCAAAAATCAATGAATATTGTAAATGCACAAACAGTAATTTCTCCGCATTGCAAGGTGCAATTCTGAAATTTTTTGCTTTTTCCTGCTCCTCTTAGCATGATAAAGAAGATTCAAAGAGAGTGAGATGCCAGCTCCTTTCATTCAGTCAGTAGCTTCAATCATTTCTGGACGTTTTTCAATGGCAAAAATCAATGAATATTGTAAATGCACAAACAGTAATTTCTCCGCATTGCAAGGTGCAATTCTGAAATTTTTTGCTTTTTCCTGCTCCTCTTAGCATGATAAAGAAGATTCAAAGAGAGTGAGATGCCAGCTCCTTTCATTCAGTCAGTACCTTCAATCATTTCTGGACGTTTTTCAATGGCAAAAATCAATGAATATTGTAAATGCACAAACAGTAATTTCTCCGCATTGCAAGGTGCAATTCTGAAATTTTTTGCTTTTTCCCGCTCCTCTTAGCATGATAAAGAAGATTCAAAGAGAGTGAGGTGCCAGCTCCTTTCATTCAGTCAGTAGCTTCAAACATTTCTGGTATATGAATAACATGTTTTTCAATGGCAAAAATCAATGAATATTGTAAATGCACAAACAGTAATTTCTCCGCATTGCAAGGTGCAATTCTGAAATTTTTTGCTTTTTCCTGCTCCTCTTAGCATGATAAAGAAGATTCAAAGAGAGTGAGATGCCAGCTCCTTTCATTCAATCAGTAGCTTCAATCATTTCTGGACGTTTTTCAATGGCAAAAATCAATGAATATTGTATATGCACAAACAGTAATTTCTCCGCATTGCAAGGTGCAATTCTGAAATTTTTTGCTTTTTCCTGCTCCTCTTAGCATGATAAAGAAGATTCAAAGAGAGTGAGATGCCAGCTCCTTTCATTCAGTCAGTAGCTTCAATCATTTCTGGACGTTTTTCAATGGCAAAAATCAATGAATATTGTAAATGCACAAACAGTAATTTCTCCGCATTGCAAGGTGCAATTCTGAAATTTTTTGCTTTTTCCTGCTCCTCTTAGCATGATAAAGAAGATTCAAAGAGAGTGAGATGCCAGCTCCTTTGATTCAGTCAGTAGCTTCAAACATTTCTGGTATATGAATAACATGATGTTTTTCAATGGCAAAAATCAATGAATATTGTAAATGCACAAACAGTAATTTCTCCGCATTGCAAGGTGCAAGTCTGAAATTTTTTGCTTTTTCCTGCTCCTCTTAGCATGATAAAGAAGATTCAAAGAGAGTGAGATGCCAGCTACTTTCATTCAGTCAGTAGCTTCAATCATTTCTGGACGTTTTTCAATGGTAAAAATCAATGAATATTGTAAAGGCACAAACAGTAATTTCTCCACATTGCAAGGTGCAATTCTGAAATTTTTTGCTTTTTCCTGCTCCTCTTAGCATGATAAAGAAGATTCAAAGAGAGTGAGATGCCAGCTCCTTTCATTCAGTCAGTAGCTTCAAACATTTCTGGTATATGAATAACATGATGTTTTTCAATGGCAAAAATCAATGAATATTGTAAATGCACAAACAGTAATTTCTCCGCATTGCAAGGTGCAAGTCTGAAATTTTTTGCTTTTTCCTGCTCCTCTTAGCATGATAAAGAAGATTCAAAGAGAGTGAGATGCCAGCTACTTTCATTCAGTCAGTAGCTTCAATCATTTCTGGACGTTTTTCAATGGTAAAAATCAATGAATATTGTAAATGCACAAACAGTAATTTCTCCACATTGCAAGGTGCAATTCTGAAATTTTTTGCTTTTTCCTGCTCCTCTTAGCATGATAAAGAAGATTCAAAGAGAGTGAGATGCCAGCTCCTTTCATTCAGTCAGTAGCTTCAAACATTTCTGGTATATGAATAACATGATGTTTTTCAATGGCAAAAATCAATGAATATTGTAAATGCACAAACAGTAATTTCTCCACATTGCAAGGTGCAATTCTGAAATTTTTTGCTTTTTCCTGCTCCTCTTAGCATGATAAAGAAGATTCAAAGAGAGTGAGATGCCAGCTCCTTTCATTCAGTCAGTAGCTTCAAACATTTCTGGTATATGAATAACATGATGTTTTTCAATGGCAAAAATCAATGAATATTGTAAATGCACAAACAGTAATTTCTCCGCATTGCAAGGTGCAATTCTGAAATTTTTTGCTTTTTCCTGCTCCTCTTAGCATGATAAAGAAGATTCAAAGAGAGTGAGATGCCAGCTCCTTTCATTCAGTCAGTAGCTTCAATCATTTCTGGACGTTTTTCAATGGCAAAAATCAATGAATATTGTAAATGCACAAACAGTAATTTCTCCGCATTGCAAGGTGCAATTCTGAAATTTTTTGCTTTTTCCTGCTCCTCTTAGCATGATAAAGAAGATTCAAAGAGAGTGAGATGTCAGCTCCTTTCATTCAGTCAGTAGCTTCAAACATTTCTGGTATATGAATAACATGATGTTTTTCAATGGCAAAAATCAATGAATATTGTAAATGCACAAACAGTAATTTCTCCGCATTGCAAGGTGCAATTCTGAAATTTTTTGCTTTTTCCTGCTCCTCTTAGCATGATAAAGAAGATTCAAAGAGAGTGAGATGCCAGCTCCTTTCATTCAGTCAGTAGCTTCAATCATTTCTGGACGTTTTTCAATGGCAAAAATCAATGAATATTGTAAATGCACAAACAGTAATTTCTCCGCATTGCAAGGTGCAATTCTGAAATTTTTTGCTTTTTCCTGCTCCTCTTAGCATGATAAAGAAGATTCAAAGAGAGTGAGATGCCAGCTCCTTTCATTCAGTCAGTAGCTTCAATCATTTCTGGACGTTTTTCAATGGCAAAAATCAATGAATATTGTAAATGCACAAACAGTAATTTCTCCGCATTGCAAGGTGCAATTCTGAAATTTTTTGCTTTTTCCTGCTCCTCTTAGCATGATAAAGATTCAAAGAGAGTGAGATGCCAGCTCCTTTGATTCAGTCAGTAGCTTCAAACATTTCTGGTATATGAATAACATGATGTTTTTCAATGGCAAAAATCAATGAATATTGTAAATGCACAAACAGTAATTTCTCCGCATTGCAAGGTGCAAGTCTGAAATTTTTTGCTTTTTCCTGCTCCTCTTAGCATGATAAAGAAGATTCAAAGAGAGTGAGATGCCAGCTACTTTCATTCAGTCAGTAGCTTCAATCATTTCTGGACGTTTTTCAATGGTAAAAATCAATGAATATTGTAAATGCACAAACAGTAATTTCTCCACATTGCAAGGTGCAATTCTGAAATTTTTTGCTTTTTCCTGCTCCTCTTAGCATGATAAAGAAGATTCAAAGAGAGTGAGATGCCAGCTCCTTTCATTCAGTCAGTAGCTTCAAACATTTCTGGTATATGAATAACATGATGTTTTTCAATGGCAAAAATCAATGAATATTGTAAATGCACAAACAGTAATTTCTCCGCATTGCAAGGTGCAAGTCTGAAATTTTTTGCTTTTTCCTGCTCCTCTTAGCATGATAAAGAAGATTCAAAGAGAGTGAGATGCCAGCTACTTTCATTCAGTCAGTAGCTTCAATCATTTCTGGACGTTTTTCAATGGTAAAAATCAATGAATATTGTAAATGCACAAACAGTAATTTCTCCACATTGCAAGGTGCAATTCTGAAATTTTTTGCTTTTTCCTGCTCCTCTTAGCATGATAAAGAAGATTCAAAGAGAGTGAGATGCCAGCTCCTTTCATTCAGTCAGTAGCTTCAAACATTTCTGGTATATGAATAACATGATGTTTTTCAATGGCAAAAATCAATGAATATTGTAAATGCACAAACAGTAATTTCTCCACATTGCAAGGTGCAATTCTGAAATTTTTTGCTTTTTCCTGCTCCTCTTAGCATGATAAAGAAGATTCAAAGAGAGTGAGATGCCAGCTCCTTTCATTCAGTCAGTAGCTTCAAACATTTCTGGTATATGAATAACATGATGTTTTTCAATGGCAAAAATCAATGAATATTGTAAATGCACAAACAGTAATTTCTCCGCATTGCAAGGTGCAATTCTGAAATTTTTTGCTTTTTCCTGCTCCTCTTAGCATGATAAAGAAGATTCAAAGAGAGTGAGATGCCAGCTCCTTTCATTCAGTCAGTAGCTTCAATCATTTCTGGACGTTTTTCAATGGCAAAAATCAATGAATATTGTAAATGCACAAACAGTAATTTCTCCGCATTGCAAGGTGCAATTCTGAAATTTTTTGCTTTTTCCTGCTCCTCTTAGCATGATAAAGAAGATTCAAAGAGAGTGAGATGTCAGCTCCTTTCATTCAGTCAGTAGCTTCAAACATTTCTGGTATATGAATAACATGATGTTTTTCAATGGCAAAAATCAATGAATATTGTAAATGCACAAACAGTAATTTCTCCGCATTGCAAGGTGCAATTCTGAAATTTTTTGCTTTTTCCTGCTCTCCTTAGCATGATAAAGAAGATTCAAAGAGAGTGAGATGCCAGCTCCTTTCATTCAGTCAGTAGCTTCAATCATTTCTGGACGTTTTTCAATGGCAAAAATCAATGAATATTGTAAATGCACAAACAGTAATTTCTCCGCATTGCAAGGTGCAATTCTGAAATTTTTTGCTTTTTCCTGCTCCTCTTAGCATGATAAAGAAGATTCAAAGAGAGTGAGATGCCAGCTCCTTTCATTCAGTCAGTAGCTTCAATCATTTCTGGACGTTTTTCAATGGCAAAAATCAATGAATATTGTAAATGCACAAACAGTAATTTCTCCGCATTGCAAGGTGCAATTCTGAAATTTTTTGCTTTTTCCTGCTCCTCTTAGCATGATAAAGAAGATTCAAAGAGAGTGAGATGCCAACTCCTTTCATTCAGTCAGTAGCTTCAAACATTTCTGGTATATGAATAACATGATGTTTTTCAATGGCAAAAATCAATGAATATTGTAAATGCACAAACAGTAATTTCTCCGCATTGCAAGGTGCAATTCTGAAATTTTTTGCTTTTTCCTGCTCCTCTTAGCATGATAAAGAAGATTCAAAGAGAGTGAGATGCCAGCTCCTTTCATTCAGTCAGTAGCTTCAATCATTTCTGGACGTTTTTCAATTTTCAAAAATCAATGAATATTGTAAATGCACAAACAGTAATTTCTCCGCATTGCAAGGTGCAATTCTGAAATTTTTTGCTTTTTCCTGCTCCTCTTAGCATGATAAAGAAGATTCAAAGAGAGTGAGATGCCAGCTCCTTTCATTCAGTCAGTACCTTCAATCATTTCTGGACGTTTTTCAATGGCAAAAATCAATGAATATTGTAAATGCACAAACAGTAATTTCTCCGCATTGCAAGGTGCAATTCTGAAATTTTTTGCTTTTTCCCGCTCCTCTTAGCATGATAAAGAAGATTCAAAGAGAGTGAGGTGCCAGCTCCTTTCATTCAGTCAGTAGCTTCAAACATTTCTGGTATATGAATAACATGTTTTTCAATGGCAAAAATCAATGAATATTGTAAATGCACAAACAGTAATTTCTCCGCATTGCAAGGTGCAATTCTGAAATTTTTTGCTTTTTCCTGCTCCTCTTAGCATGATAAAGAAGATTCAAAGAGAGTGAGATGCCAGCTCCTTTCATTCAATCAGTAGCTTCAATCATTTCTGGACGTTTTTCAATGGCAAAAATCAATGAATATTGTATATGCACAAACAGTAATTTCTCCGCATTGCAAGGTGCAATTCTGAAATTTTTTGCTTTTTCCTGCTCCTCTTAGCATGATAAAGAAGATTCAAAGAGAGTGAGATGCCAGCTCCTTTCATTCAGTCAGTAGCTTCAATCATTTCTGGACGTTTTTCAATGGCAAAAATCAATGAATATTGTAAATGCACAAACAGTAATTTCTCCGCATTGCAAGGTGCAATTCTGAAATTTTTTGCTTTTTCCTGCTCCTCTTAGCATGATAAAGAAGATTCAAAGAGAGTGAGATGCCAGCTCCTTTGATTCAGTCAGTAGCTTCAAACATTTCTGGTATATGAATAACATGATGTTTTTCAATGGCAAAATCAATGAATATTGTAAATGCACAAACAGTAATTTCTCCGCATTGCAAGGTGCAATTCTGAAATTTTTTGCTTTTTCCTGCTCCTCTTAGCATGATAAAGAAGATTCAAAGAGAGTGAGATGCCAGCTCCTTTCATTCAGTCAGTAGCTTCAATCATTTCTGGACGTTTTTCAATGGCAAAAATCAATGAATATTGTAAATGCACAAACAGTAATTTCTCCGCATTGCAAGGTGCAATTCTGAAATTTTTTGCTTTTTCC
This sequence comes from Phyllobates terribilis, assembly GCF_046119375.1. Taxonomy (NCBI): domain Eukaryota; kingdom Metazoa; phylum Chordata; class Amphibia; order Anura; family Dendrobatidae; genus Phyllobates; species Phyllobates terribilis. The sequence continues at coordinate 260,793 of NW_027364190.1, forward strand.
TGCTCCTCTTAGCATGATAAAGATTCAAAGAGAGTGAGATGCCAGCTCCTTTGATTCAGTCAGTAGCTTCAAACATTTCTGGTATATGAATAACATGATGTTTTTCAATGGCAAAAATCAATGAATATTGTAAATGCACAAACAGTAATTTCTCCGCATTGCAAGGTGCAAGTCTGAAATTTTTTGCTTTTTCCTGCTCCTCTTAGCATGATAAAGAAGATTCAAAGAGAGTGAGATGCCAGCTACTTTCATTCAGTCAGTAGCTTCAATCATTTCTGGACGTTTTTCAATGGTAAAAATCAATGAATATTGTAAATGCACAAACAGTAATTTCTCCACATTGCAAGGTGCAATTCTGAAATTTTTTGCTTTTTCCTGCTCCTCTTAGCATGATAAAGAAGATTCAAAGAGAGTGAGATGCCAGCTCCTTTCATTCAGTCAGTAGCTTCAAACATTTCTGGTATATGAATAACATGATGTTTTTCAATGGCAAAAATCAATGAATATTGTAAATGCACAAACAGTAATTTCTCCGCATTGCAAGGTGCAAGTCTGAAATTTTTTGCTTTTTCCTGCTCCTCTTAGCATGATAAAGAAGATTCAAAGAGAGTGAGATGCCAGCTACTTTCATTCAGTCAGTAGCTTCAATCATTTCTGGACGTTTTTCAATGGTAAAAATCAATGAATATTGTAAATGCACAAACAGTAATTTCTCCACATTGCAAAGTGCAATTCTGAAATTTTTTGCTTTTTCCTGCTCCTCTTAGCATGATAAAGAAGATTCAAAGAGAGTGAGATGCCAGCTCCTTTCATTCAGTCAGTAGCTTCAAACATTTCTGGTATATGAATAACATGATGTTTTTCAATGGCAAAAATCAATGAATATTGTAAATGCACAAACAGTAATTTCTCCACATTGCAAGGTGCAATTCTGAAATTTTTTGCTTTTTCCTGCTCCTCTTAGCATGATAAAGAAGATTCAAAGAGAGTGAGATGCCAGCTCCTTTCATTCAGTCAGTAGCTTCAAACATTTCTGGTATATGAATAACATGATGTTTTTCAATGGCAAAAATCAATGAATATTGTAAATGCACAAACAGTAATTTCTCCGCATTGCAAGGTGCAATTCTGAAATTTTTTGCTTTTTCCTGCTCCTCTTAGCATGATAAAGAAGATTCAAAGAGAGTGAGATGCCAGCTCCTTTCATTCAGTCAGTAGCTTCAATCATTTCTGGACGTTTTTCAATGGCAAAAATCAATGAATATTGTAAATGCACAAACAGTAATTTCTCCGCATTGCAAGGTGCAATTCTGAAATTTTTTGCTTTTTCCTGCTCCTCTTAGCATGATAAAGAAGATTCAAAGAGAGTGAGATGTCAGCTCCTTTCATTCAGTCAGTAGCTTCAAACATTTCTGGTATATGAATAACATGATGTTTTTCAATGGCAAAAATCAATGAATATTGTAAATGCACAAACAGTAATTTCTCCGCATTGCAAGGTGCAATTCTGAAATTTTTTGCTTTTTCCTGCTCCTCTTAGCATGATAAAGAAGATTCAAAGAGAGTGAGATGCCAGCTCCTTTCATTCAGTCAGTAGCTTCAATCATTTCTGGACGTTTTTCAATGGCAAAAATCAATGAATATTGTAAATGCACAAACAGTAATTTCTCCGCATTGCAAGGTGCAATTCTGAAATTTTTTGCTTTTTCCTGCTCCTCTTAGCATGATAAAGAAGATTCAAAGAGAGTGAGATGCCAGCTCCTTTCATTCAGTCAGTAGCTTCAATCATTTCTGGACGTTTTTCAATGGCAAAAATCAATGAATATTGTAAATGCACAAACAGTAATTTCTCAGCATTGCAAGGTGCAATTCTGAAATTTTTTGCTTTTTCCTGCTCCTCTTAGCATGATAAAGAAGATTCAAAGAGAGTGAGATGCCAACTCCTTTCATTCAGTCAGTAGCTTCAAACATTTCTGGTATATGAATAACATGATGTTTTTCAATGGCAAAAATCAATGAATATTGTAAATGCACAAACAGTAATTTCTCCGCATTGCAAGGTGCAATTCTGAAATTTTTTGCTTTTTCCTGCTCCTCTTAGCATGATAAAGAAGATTCAAAGAGAGTGAGATGCCAGCTCCTTTCATTCAGTCAGTAGCTTCAATCATTTCTGGACGTTTTTCAATGGCAAAAATCAATGAATATTGTAAATGCACAAACAGTAATTTCTCCGCATTGCAAGGTGCAATTCTGAAATTTTTTGCTTTTTCCTGCTCCTCTTAGCATGATAAAGAAGATTCAAAGAGAGTGAGATGCCAGCTCCTTTCATTCAGTCAGTACCTTCAATCATTTCTGGACGTTTTTCAATGGCAAAAATCAATGAATATTGTAAATGCACAAACAGTAATTTCTCCGCATTGCAAGGTGCAATTCTGAAATTTTTTGCTTTTTCCCGCTCCTCTTAGCATGATAAAGAAGATTCAAAGAGAGTGAGGTGCCAGCTCCTTTCATTCAGTCAGTAGCTTCAAACATTTCTGGTATATGAATAACATGTTTTTCAATGGCAAAAATCAATGAATATTGTAAATGCACAAACAGTAATTTCTCCGCATTGCAAGGTGCAATTCTGAAATTTTTTGCTTTTTCCTGCTCCTCTTAGCATGATAAAGAAGATTCAAAGAGAGTGAGATGCCAGCTCCTTTCATTCAATCAGTAGCTTCAATCATTTCTGGACGTTTTTCAATGGCAAAAATCAATGAATATTGTATATGCACAAACAGTAATTTCTCCGCATTGCAAGGTGCAATTCTGAAATTTTTTGCTTTTTCCTGCTCCTCTTAGCATGATAAAGAAGATTCAAAGAGAGTGAGATGCCAGCTCCTTTCATTCAGTCAGTAGCTTCAATCATTTCTGGACGTTTTTCAATGGCAAAAATCAATGAATATTGTAAATGCACAAACAGTAATTTCTCCGCATTGCAAGGTGCAATTCTGAAATTTTTTGCTTTTTCCTGCTCCTCTTAGCATGATAAAGAAGATTCAAAGAGAGTGAGATGCCAGCTCCTTTGATTCAGTCAGTAGCTTCAAACATTTCTGGTATATGAATAACATGATGTTTTTCAATGGCAAAAATCAATGAATATTGTAAATGCACAAACAGTAATTTCTCCGCATTGCAAGGTGCAAGTCTGAAATTTTTTGCTTTTTCCTGCTCCTCTTAGCATGATAAAGAAGATTCAAAGAGAGTGAGATGCCAGCTACTTTCATTCAGTCAGTAGCTTCAATCATTTCTGGACGTTTTTCAATGGTAAAAATCAATGAATATTGTAAATGCACAAACAGTAATTTCTCCACATTGCAAGGTGCAATTCTGAAATTTTTTGCTTTTTCCTGCTCCTCTTAGCATGATAAAGAAGATTCAAAGAGAGTGAGATGCCAGCTCCTTTCATTCAGTCAGTAGCTTCAAACATTTCTGGTATATGAATAACATGATGTTTTTCAATGGCAAAAATCAATGAATATTGTAAATGCACAAACAGTAATTTCTCCGCATTGCAAGGTGCAAGTCTGAATTTTTTTGCTTTTTCCTGCTCCTCTTAGCATGATAAAGAAGATTCAAAGAGAGTGAGATGCCAGCTACTTTCATTCAGTCAGTAGCTTCAATCATTTCTGGACGTTTTTCAATGGTAAAAATCAATGAATATTGTAAATGCACAAAGTTATTTCTCCACATTGCAAGGTGCAATTCTGAAATTTTTTGCTTTTTCCTGCTCCTCTTAGCATGATAAAGAAGATTCAAAGAGAGTGAGATGCCAGCTCCTTTCATTCAGTCAGTAGCTTCAAACATTTCTGGTATATGAATAACATGATGTTTTTCAATGGCAAAAATCAATGAATATTGTAAATGCACAAACAGTAATTTCTCCACATTGCAAGGTGCAATTCTGAAATTTTTTGCTTTTTCCTGCTCCTCTTAGCATGATAAAGAAGATTCAAAGAGAGTGAGATGTCAGCTCCTTTCATTCAGTCAGTAGCTTCAAACATTTCTGGTATATGAATAACATGATGTTTTTCAATGGCAAAAATCAATGAATATTGTAAATGCACAAACAGTAATTTCTCCGCATTGCAAGGTGCAATTCTGAAATTTTTTGCTTTTTCCTGCTCCTCTTAGCATGATAAAGAAGATTCAAAGAGAGTGAGATGCCAGCTCCTTTCATTCAGTCAGTAGCTTCAATCATTTCTGGACGTTTTTCAATGGCAAAAATCAATGAATATTGTAAATGCACAAACAGTAATTTCTCCGCATTGCAAGGTGCAATTCTGAAATTTTTTGCTTTTTCCTGCTCCTCTTAGCATGATAAAGAAGATTCAAAGAGAGTGAGATGTCAGCTCCTTTCATTCAGTCAGTAGCTTCAAACATTTCTGGTATATGAATAACATGATGTTTTTCAATGGCAAAAATCAATGAATATTGTAAATGCACAAACAGTAATTTCTCCGCATTGCAAGGTGCAATTCTGAAATTTTTTGCTTTTTCCTGCTCCTCTTAGCATGATAAAGAAGATTCAAAGAGAGTGAGATGCCAGCTCCTTTGATTCAGTCAGTAGCTTCAAACATTTCTGGTATATGAATAACATGATGTTTTTCAATGGCAAAAATCAATGAATATTGTAAATGCACAAACAGTAATTTCTCCGCATTGCAAGGTGCAAGTCTGAAATTTTTTGCTTTTTCCTGCTCCTCTTAGCATGATAAAGAAGATTCAAAGAGAGTGAGATGCCAGCTACTTTCATTCAGTCAGTAGCTTCAATCATTTCTGGACGTTTTTCAATGGTAAAAATCAATGAATATTGTAAATGCACAAACAGTAATTTCTCCACATTGCAAGGTGCAATTCTGAAATTTTTTGCTTTTTCCTGCTCCTCTTAGCATGATAAAGAAGATTCAAAGAGAGTGAGATGCCAGCTCCTTTCATTCAGTCAGTAGCTTCAAACATTTCTGGTATATGAATAACATGATGTTTTTCAATGGCAAAAATCAATGAATATTGTAAATGCACAAACAGTAATTTCTCCGCATTGCAAGGTGCAAGTCTGAAATTTTTTGCTTTTTCCTGCTCCTCTTAGCATGATAAAGAAGATTCAAAGAGAGTGAGATGCCAGCTACTTTCATTCAGTCAGTAGCTTCAATCATTTCTGGACGTTTTTCAATGGTAAAAATCAATGAATATTGTAAATGCACAAACAGTAATTTCTCCACATTGCAAGGTGCAATTCTGAAATTTTTTGCTTTTTCCTGCTCCTCTTAGCATGATAAAGAAGATTCAAAGAGAGTGAGATGCCAGCTCCTTTCATTCAGTCAGTAGCTTCAAACATTTCTGGTATATGAATAACATGATGTTTTTCAATGGCAAAAATCAATGAATATTGTAAATGCACAAACAGTAATTTCTCCACATTGCAAGGTGCAATTCTGAAATTTTTTGCTTTTTCCTGCTCCTCTTAGCATGATAAAGAAGATTCAAAGAGAGTGAGATGCCAGCTCCTTTCATTCAGTCAGTAGCTTCAAACATTTCTGGTATATGAATAACATGATGTTTTTCAATGGCAAAAATCAATGAATATTGTAAATGCACAAACAGTAATTTCTCCGCATTGCAAGGTGCAATTCTGAAATTTTTTGCTTTTTCCTGCTCCTCTTAGCATGATAAAGAAGATTCAAAGAGAGTGAGATGCCAGCTCCTTTCATTCAGTCAGTAGCTTCAATCATTTCTGGACGTTTTTCAATGGCAAAAATCAATGAATATTGTAAATGCACAAACAGTAATTTCTCCGCATTGCAAGGTGCAATTCTGAAATTTTTTGCTTTTTCCTGCTCCTCTTAGCATGATAAAGAAGATTCAAAGAGAGTGAGATGTCAGCTCCTTTCATTCAGTCAGTAGCTTCAAACATTTCTGGTATATGAATAACATGATGTTTTTCAATGGCAAAAATCAATGAATATTGTAAATGTACAAACAGTAATTTCTCCGCATTGCAAGGTGCAATTCTGAAATTTTTTGCTTTTTCCTGCTCCTCTTAGCATGATAAAGAAGATTCAAAGAGAGTGAGATGCCAGCTCCTTTCATTCAGTCAGTAGCTTCAATCATTTCTTGACGTTTTTCAATGGCAAAAATCAATGAATATTGTAAATGCACAAACAGTAATTTCTCCGCATTGCAAGGTGCAATTCTGAAATTTTTTGCTTTTTCCTGCTCCTCTTAGCATGATAAAGAAGATTCAAAGAGAGTGAGATGCCAGCTCCTTTCATTCAGTCAGTAGCTTCAATCATTTCTGGACGTTTTTCAATGGCAAAAATCAATGAATATTGTAAATGCACAAACAGTAATTTCTCCGCATTGCAAGGTGCAATTCTGAAATTTTTTGCTTTTTCCTGCTCCTCTTAGCATGATAAAGAAGATTCAAAGAGAGTGAGATGCCAACTCCTTTCATTCAGTCAGTAGCTTCAAACATTTCTGGTATATGAATAACATGATGTTTTTCAATGGCAAAAATCAATGAATATTGTAAATGCACAAACAGTAATTTCTCCGCATTGCAAGGTGCAATTCTGAAATTTTTTGCTTTTTCCTGCTCCTCTTAGCATGATAAAGAAGATTCAAAGAGAGTGAGATGCCAGCTCCTTTCATTCAGTCAGTACCTTCAATCATTTCTGGACGTTTTTCAATGGCAAAAATCAATGAATATTGTAAATGCACAAACAGTAATTTCTCCGCATTGCAAGGTGCAATTCTGAAATTTTTTGCTTTTTCCCGCTCCTCTTAGCATGATAAAGAAGATTCAAAGAGAGTGAGGTGCCAGCTCCTTTCATTCAGTCAGTAGCTTCAAACATTTCTGGTATATGAATAACATGTTTTTCAATGGCAAAAATCAATGAATATTGTAAATGCACAAACAGTAATTTCTCCGCATTGCAAGGTGCAATTCTGAAATTTTTTGCTTTTTCCTGCTCCTCTTAGCATGATAAAGAAGATTCAAAGAGAGTGAGATGCCAGCTCCTTTCATTCAATCAGTAGCTTCAATCATTTCTGGACGTTTTTCAATGGCAAAAATCAATGAATATTGTATATGCACAAACAGTAATTTCTCCGCATTGCAAGGTGCAATTCTGAAATTTTTTGCTTTTTCCTGCTCCTCTTAGCATGATAAAGAAGATTCAAAGAGAGTGAGATGCCAGCTCCTTTCATTCAGTCAGTAGCTTCAATCATTTCTGGACGTTTTTCAATGGCAAAAATCAATGAATATTGTAAATGCACAAACAGTAATTTCTCCGCATTGCAAGGTGCAATTCTGAAATTTTTTGCTTTTTCCTGCTCCTCGTAGCATGATAAAGAAGATTCAAAGAGAGTGAGATGCCAGCTCCTTTGATTCAGTCAGTAGCTTCAAACATTTCTGGTATATGAATAACATGATGTTTTTCAATGGCAAAATCAATGAATATTGTAAATGCACAAACAGTAATTTCTCCGCATTGCAAGGTGGAATTCTGAAATTTTTTGCTTTTTCCTGCTCCTCTTAGCATGATAAAGAAGATTCAAAGAGAGTGAGATGCCAGCTCCTTTCATTCAGTCAGTAGCTTCAATCATTTCTGGACGTTTTTCAATGGCAAAAATCAATGAATATTGTAAATGCACAAACAGTAATTTCTCCGCATTGCAAGGTGCAATTCTGAAATTTTTTGCTTTTTCCTGCTCCTCTTAGCATGATAAAGATTCAAAGAGAGTGAGATGCCAGCTCCTTTGATTCAGTCAGTAGCTTCAAACATTTCTGGTATATGAATAACATGATGTTTTTCAATGGCAAAAATCAATGAATATTGTAAATGCACAAACAGTAATTTCTCCGCATTGCAAGGTGCAAGTCTGAAATTTTTTGCTTTTTCCTGCTCCTCTTAGCATGATAAAGAAGATTCAAAGAGAGTGAGATGCCAGCTACTTTCATTCAGTCAGTAGCTTCAATCATTTCTGGACGTTTTTCAATGGTAAAAATCAATGAATATTGTAAATGCACAAACAGTAATTTCTCCACATTGCAAGGTGCAATTCTGAAATTTTTTGCTTTTTCCTGCTCCTCTTAGCATGATAAAGAAGATTCAAAGAGAGTGAGATGCCAGCTCCTTTCATTCAGTCAGTAGCTTCAAACATTTCTGGTATATGAATAACATGATGTTTTTCAATGGCAAAAATCAATGAATATTGTAAATGCACAAACAGTAATTTCTCCGCATTGCAAGGTGCAAGTCTGAAATTTTTTGCTTTTTCCTGCTCCTCTTAGCATGATAAAGAAGATTCAAAGAGAGTGAGATGCCAGCTACTTTCATTCAGTCAGTAGCTTCAATCATTTCTGGACGTTTTTCAATGGTAAAAATCAATGAATATTGTAAATGCACAAACAGTAATTTCTCCACATTGCAAGGTGCAATTCTGAAATTTTTTGCTTTTTCCTGCTCCTCTTAGCATGATAAAGAAGATTCAAAGAGAGTGAGATGCCAGCTCCTTTCATTCAGTCAGTAGCTTCAAACATTTCTGGTATATGAATAACATGATGTTTTTCAATGGCAAAAATCAATGAATATTGTAAATGCACAAACAGTAATTTCTCCACATTGCAAGGTGCAATTCTGAAATTTTTTGCTTTTTCCTGCTCCTCTTAGCATGATAAAGAAGATTCAAAGAGAGTGAGATGCCAGCTCCTTTCATTCAGTCAGTAGCTTCAAACATTTCTGGTATATGAATAACATGATGTTTTTCAATGGCAAAAATCAATGAATATTGTAAATGCACAAACAGTAATTTCTCCGCATTGCAAGGTGCAATTCTGAAATTTTTTGCTTTTTCCTGCTCCTCTTAGCATGATAAAGAAGATTCAAAGAGAGTGAGATGCCAGCTCCTTTCATTCAGTCAGTAGCTTCAATCATTTCTGGACGTTTTTCAATGGCAAAAATCAATGAATATTGTAAATGCACAAACAGTAATTTCTCCGCATTGCAAGGTGCAATTCTGAAATTTTTTGCTTTTTCCTGCTCCTCTTAGCATGATAAAGAAGATTCAAAGAGAGTGAGATGTCAGCTCCTTTCATTCAGTCAGTAGCTTCAAACATTTCTGGTATATGAATAACATGATGTTTTTCAATGGCAAAAATCAATGAATATTGTAAATGCACAAACAGTAATTTCTCCGCATTGCAAGGTGCAATTCTGAAATTTTTTGCTTTTTCCTGCTCCTCTTAGCATGATAAAGAAGATTCAAAGAGAGTGAGATGCCAGCTCCTTTCATTCAGTCAGTAGCTTCAATCATTTCTGGACGTTTTTCAATGGCAAAAATCAATGAATATTGTAAATGCACAAACAGTAATTTCTCCGCATTGCAAGGTGCAATTCTGAAATTTTTTGCTTTTTCCTGCTCCTCTTAGCATGATAAAGAAGATTCAAAGAGAGTGAGATGCCAGCTCCTTTCATTCAGTCAGTAGCTTCAATCATTTCTGGACGTTTTTCAATGGCAAAAATCAATGAATATTGTAAATGCACAAACAGTAATTTCTCAGCATTGCAAGGTGCAATTCTGAAATTTTTTGCTTTTTCCTGCTCCTCTTAGCATGATAAAGAAGATTCAAAGAGAGTGAGATGCCAACTCCTTTCATTCAGTCAGTAGCTTCAAACATTTCTGGTATATGAATAACATGATGTTTTTCAATGGCAAAAATCAATGAATATTGTAAATGCACAAACAGTAATTTCTCCGCATTGCAAGGTGCAATTCTGAAATTTTTTGCTTTTTCCTGCTCCTCTTAGCATGATAAAGAAGATTCAAAGAGAGTGAGATGCCAGCTCCTTTCATTCAGTCAGTAGCTTCAATCATTTCTGGACGTTTTTCAATGGCAAAAATCAATGAATATTGTAAATGCACAAACAGTAATTTCTCCGCATTGCAAGGTGCAATTCTGAAATTTTTTGCTTTTTCCTGCTCCTCTTAGCATGATAAAGAAGATTCAAAGAGAGTGAGATGCCAGCTCCTTTCATTCAGTCAGTACCTTCAATCATTTCTGGACGTTTTTCAATGGCAAAAATCAATGAATATTGTAAATGCACAAACAGTAATTTCTCCGCATTGCAAGGTGCAATTCTGAAATTTTTTTCTTTTTCCCGCTCCTCTTAGCATGATAAAGAAGATTCAAAGAGAGTGAGGTGCCAGCTCCTTTCATTCAGTCAGTAGCTTCAAACATTTCTGGTATATGAATAACATGTTTTTCAATGGCAAAAATCAATGAATATTGTAAATGCACAAACAGTAATTTCTCCGCATTGCAAGGTGCAATTCTGAAATTTTTTGCTTTTTCCTGCTCCTCTTAGCATGATAAAGAAGATTCAAAGAGAGTGAGATGCCAGCTCCTTTCATTCAATCAGTAGCTTCAATCATTTCTGGACGTTTTTCAATGGCAAAAATCAATGAATATTGTATATGCACAAACAGTAATTTCTCCGCATTGCAAGGTGCAATTCTGAAATTTTTTGCTTTTTCCTGCTCCTCTTAGCATGATAAAGAAGATTCAAAGAGAGTGAGATGCCAGCTCCTTTCATTCAGTCAGTAGCTTCAATCATTTCTGGACGTTTTTCAATGGCAAAAATCAATGAATATTGTAAATGCACAAACAGTAATTTCTCCGCATTGCAAGGTGCAATTCTGAAATTTTTTGCTTTTTCCTGCTCCTCTTAGCATGATAAAGAAGATTCAAAGAGAGTGAGATGCCAGCTCCTTTGATTCAGTCAGTAGCTTCAAACATTTCTGGTATATGAATAACATGATGTTTTTCAATGGCAAAAATCAATGAATATTGTAAATGCACAAACAGTAATTTCTCCGCATTGCAAGGTGCAAGTCTGAAATTTTTTGCTTTTTCCTGCTCCTCTTAGCATGATAAAGAAGATTCAAAGAGAGTGAGATGCCAGCTACTTTCATTCAGTCAGTAGCTTCAATCATTTCTGGACGTTTTTCAATGGTAAAAATCAATGAATATTGTAAATGCACAAACAGTAATTTCTCCACATTGCAAGGTGCAATTCTGAAATTTTTTGCTTTTTCCTGCTCCTCTTAGCATGATAAAGAAGATTCAAAGAGAGTGAGATGCCAGCTCCTTTCATTCAGTCAGTAGCTTCAAACATTTCTGGTATATGAATAACATGATGTTTTTCAATGGCAAAAATCAATGAATATTGTAAATGCACAAACAGTAATTTCTCCGCATTGCAAGGTGCAAGTCTGAAATTTTTTGCTTTTTCCTGCTCCTCTTAGCATGATAAAGAAGATTCAAAGAGAGTGAGATGCCAGCTACTTTCATTCAGTCAGTAGCTTCAATCATTTCTGGACGTTTTTCAATGGTAAAAATCAATGAATATTGTAAATGCACAAACAGTTATTTCTCCACATTGCAAGGTGCAATTCTGAAATTTTTTGCTTTTTCCTGCTCCTCTTAGCATGATAAAGAAGATTCAAAGAGAGTGAGATGCCAGCTCCTTTCATTCAGTCAGTAGCTTCAAACATTTCTGGTATATGAATAACATGATGTTTTTCAATGGCAAAAATCAATGAATATTGTAAATGCACAAACAGTAATTTCTCCACATTGCAAGGTGCAATTCTGAAATTTTTTGCTTTTTCCTGCTCCTCTTAGCATGATAAAGAAGATTCAAAGAGAGTGAGATGCCAGCTCCTTTCATTCAGTCAGTAGCTTCAAACATTTCTGGTATATGAATAACATGATGTTTTTCAATGGCAAAAATCAATGAATATTGTAAATGCACAAACAGTAATTTCTCCGCATTGCAAGGTGCAATTCTGAAATTTTTTGCTTTTTCCTGCTCCTCTTAGCATGATAAAGAAGATTCAAAGAGAGTGAGATGCCAGCTCCTTTCATTCAGTCAGTAGCTTCAATCATTTCTGGACGTTTTTCAATGGCAAAAATCAATGAATATTGTAAATGCACAAACAGTAATTTCTCCGCATTGCAAGGTGCAATTCTGAAATTTTTTGCTTTTTCCTGCTCCTCTTAGCATGATAAAGAAGATTCAAAGAGAGTGAGATGTCAGCTCCTTTCATTCAGTCAGTAGCTTCAAACATTTCTGGTATATGAATAACATGATGTTTTTCAATGGCAAAAATCAATGAATATTGTAAATGCACAAACAGTAATTTCTCCGCATTGCAAGGTGCAATTCTGAAATTTTTTGCTTTTTCCTGCTCCTCTTAGCATGATAAAGAAGATTCAAAGAGAGTGAGATGCCAGCTCCTTTCATTCAGTCAGTAGCTTCAATCATTTCTGGACGTTTTTCAATGGCAAAAATCAATGAATATTGTAAATGCACAAACAGTAATTTCTCCACATTGCAAGGTGCAATTCTGAAATTTTTTGCTTTTTCCTGCTCCTCTTAGCATGATAAAGAAGATTCAAAGAGAGTGAGATGCCAGCTCCTTTCATTCAGTCAGTAGCTTCAAACATTTCTGGTATATGAATAACATGATGTTTTTCAATGGCAAAAATCAATGAATATTGTAAATGCACAAACAGTAATTTCTCCACATTGCAAGGTGCAATTCTGAAATTTTTTGCTTTTTCCTGCTCCTCTTAGCATGATAAAGAAGATTCAAAGAGAGTGAGATGCCAGCTCCTTTCATTCAGTCAGTAGCTTCAAACATTTCTGGTATATGAATAACATGATGTTTTTCAATGGCAAAAATCAATGAATATTGTAAATGCACAAACAGTAATTTCTCCGCATTGCAAGGTGCAAGTCTGAAATTTTTTGCTTTTTCCTGCTCCTCTTAGCATGATAAAGAAGATTCAAAGAGAGTGAGATGCCAGCTACTTTCATTCAGTCAGTAGCTTCAATCATTTCTGGACGTTTTTCAATGGTAAAAATCAATGAATATTGTAAATGCACAAACAGTAATTTCTCCGCATTGCAAGGTGCAAGTCTGAAATTTTTTGCTTTTTCCTGCTCCTCTTAGCATGATAAAGAAGATTCAAAGAGAGTGAGATGCCAGCTACTTTCATTCAGTCAGTAGCTTCAATCATTTCTGGACGTTTTTCAATGGTAAAAATCAATGAATATTGTAAATGCACAAACAGTAATTTCTCCACATTGCAAGGTGCAATTCTGAAATTTTTTGCTTTTTCCTGCTCCTCTTAGCATGATAAAGAAGATTCAAAGAGAGTGAGATGCCAGCTCCTTTCATTCAGTCAGTAGCTTCAAACATTTCTGGTATATGAATAACATGATGTTTTTCAATGGCAAAAATCAATGAATATTGTAAATGCACAAACAGTAATTTCTCCACATTGCAAGGTGCAATTCTGAAATTTTTTGCTTTTTCCTGCTCCTCTTAGCATGATAAAGAAGATTCAAAGAGAGTGAGATGCCAGCTCCTTTCATTCAGTCAGTAGCTTCAAACATTTCTGGTATATGAATAACATGATGTTTTTCAATGGCAAAAATCAATGAATATTGTAAATGCACAAACAGTAATTTCTCCGCATTGCAAGGTGCAATTCTGAAATTTTTTGCTTTTTCCTGCTCCTCTTAGCATGATAAAGAAGATTCAAAGAGAGTGAGATGCCAGCTCCTTTCATTCAGTCAGTAGCTTCAATCATTTCTGGACGTTTTTCAATGGCAAAAATCAATGAATATTGTAAATGCACAAACAGTAATTTCTCCGCATTGCAAGGTGCAATTCTGAAATTTTTTGCTTTTTCCTGCTCCTCTTAGCATGATAAAGAAGATTCAAAGAGAGTGAGATGTCAGCTCCTTTCATTCAGTCAGTAGCTTCAAACATTTCTGGTATATGAATAACATGATGTTTTTCAATGGCAAAAATCAATGAATATTGTAAATGCACAAACAGTAATTTCTCCGCATTGCAAGGTGCAATTCTGAAATTTTTTGCTTTTTCCTGCTCCTCTTAGCATGATAAAGAAGATTCAAAGAGAGTGAGATGCCAGCTCCTTTCATTCAGTCAGTAGCTTCAATCATTTCTGGACGTTTTTCAATGGCAAAAATCAATGAATATTGTAAATGCACAAACAGTAATTTCTCCGCATTGCAAGGTGCAATTCTGAAATTTTTTGCTTTTTCCTGCTCCTCTTAGCATGATAAAGAAGATTCAAAGAGAGTGAGATGCCAGCTCCTTTCGTTCAGTCAGTAGCTTCAATCATTTCTGGACGTTTTTCAATGGCAAAAATCATTGAATATTATAAATGCACAAACAGTAATTTCTCCGCATTGCAAGGTACAATTCTGAAATTTTTTACTTTTTCCTGCTCCTCTTAGCATGATAAAGAAGATTCAAAGAGAGTGAGATGCCAGCTCCTTTCATTCAGTCAGTAGCTTCAATCATTTCTGGTATATGAATAACATGATGTTTTTCAATGGCAAAAATCAATGAATATTGTAAATGCACAAACAGTAATTTCTCCGCATTGCAAGGTGCAATTCTGAAATTTTTTGCTTTTTCCTGCTCCTCTTAGCATGATAAAGAAGATTCAAAGAGAGTGAGATGCCAGCTCCTTTCATTCAGTCAGTAGCTTCAATCATTTCTGGACGTTTTTCAATGGCAAAAATCAATGAATATTGTAAATGCACAAACAGTAATTTCTCCGCATTGCAAGGTGCATTTCTGAAATTTTTTGCTTTTTCCTGCTCCTCTTAGCATGATAAACAAGATTCAAAGAGAGTGAGATGCCAGCTCCTTTCATTCAGTCAGTAGCTTCAATCATTTCTGGACGTTTTTCAATGGCAAAAATCAATGAATATTGTAAATGCACAAACAGTAATTTCTCCGCATTGCAAGGTGCAATTCTGAAATTTTTTGCTTTTTCCTGCTCCTCTTAGCATGATAAAGAAGATTCAAAGAGAGTGAGATGCCAGCTCCTTTCATTCAGTCAGTAGCTTCAAACATTTCTGGTATATGAATAACATGATGTTTTTCAATGGCAAAAATCAATGAATATTGTAAATGCACAAACAGTAATTTCTCCGCATTGCAAGGTGCAAGTCTGAAATTTTTTGCTTTTTCCTGCTCCTCTTAGCATGATAAAGAAGATTCAAAGAGAGTGAGATGCCAGCTCCTTTCATTCAGTCAGTAGCTTCAATCATTTCTGGATGTTTTTCAATGGCAAAAATCAATGAATATTGTAAATGCACAAACTGTAATTTCTCCGTATTGCAAGGTGCAATTCTGAAATTTTTTGCTTTTTCCTGCTCCTCTTAGCATGATAAAGAAGATTCAAAGAGAGTGAGATGCCAGCTCCTTTCATTCAGTCAGTAGCTTCAATCATTTCTGGACGTTTTTCAATGGCAAAAATCAATGAATATTGTAAATGCACAAACAGTAATTTCTCCGCATTGCAAGGTGCAATTCTGAAATTTTTTGCTTTTTCCTGCTCCTCTTAGCATGATAAAGAAGATTCAAAGAGAGTGAGATGCCAGCTCCTTTCATTTAGTCAGTACCTTCAATCATTTCTGGACGTTTTTCAATGGCAAAAATCAATGAATATTGTAAATGCACAAACAGTAATTTCTCCGCATTGCAAGGTGCAATTCTGAAATTTTTTGCTTTTTCCCGCTCCTCTTAGCATGATAAAGAAGATTCAAAGAGAGTGAGGTGCCAGCTCCTTTCATTCAGTCAGTAGCTTCAAACATTTCTGGTATATGAATAACATGTTTTTCAATGGCAAAAATCAATGAATATTGTAAATGCACAAACAGTAATTTCTCCGCATTGCAAGGTGCAATTCTGAAATTTTTTGATTTTTCCTGCTCCTCTTAGCATGATAAAGAAGATTCAAAGAGAGTGAGATGCCAGCTCCTTTCATTCAGTCAGTAGCTTCAATCATTTCTGGACGTTTTTCAATGGCAAAAATCAATGAATATTGTAAATGCACAAACAGTAATTTCTCCGAATTGCAAGGTGCAATTCTGAAATTTTTTGCTTTTTCCTGCTCCTCTTAGCATGATAAAGAAGATTCAAAGAGAGTGAGATGCCAGCTCCTTTCATTCAGTCAGTAGCTTCAAACATTTCTGATATATGAATAACATGATGTTTTTCAATGGCAAAAATCAATGAATATTGTAAATGCACAAACAGTAATTTCTCCGCATTGCAAGGTGCAATTCTGAAATTTTTTGCTTTTTCCTGCTCCTCTTAGCATGATAAAGAAGATTCAAAGAGAGTGAGATGCCAGCTCCTTTCATTCAGTCAGTAGCTTCAAACATTTCTGGTATATGAATAACATGATGTTTTTCAATGGCAAAAATCAATGAATATTGTAAATGCACAAACAGTAATTTTTCCGCATTGCAAGGTGCAAGTCTGAAATTTTTTGCTTTTTCCTGCTCCTCTTAGCATGATAAAGAAGATTCAAAGAGAGTGAGATGCCAGCTACTTTCATTCAGTCAGTAGCTTCTATCATTTCTGGACGTTTTTCAATGGTAAAAATCAATGAATATTGTAAATGCACAAACAGTAATTTCTCCACATTGCAAGGTGCAATTCTGAAATTTTTTGCTTTTTCCTGCTCCTCTTAGCATGATAAAGAAGATTCAAAGAGAGTGAGATGCCAGCTCCTTTCATTCAGTCAGTAGCTTCAAACATTTCTGGTATATGAATAACATGATGTTTTTCAATGGCAAAAATCAATGAATATTGTAAATGCACAAACAGTAATTTCTCCGCATTGCAAGGTGCAATTCTGAAATTTTTTGCTTTTTCCTGCTCCTCTTAGCATGATAAAGAAGATTCAAAGAGAGTGAGATGCCAGCTCCTTTCATTCAGTCAGTAGCTTCAATCATTTCTGGATGTTTTTCAAGGCCAAAAATCAATGAATATTGTAAATGCACAAGCTGTAATTTCTCCGCATTGCAAGGTGCAATTCTGAAATTTTTTGCTTTTTCCTGCTCCTCTTAGCATGATAAAGAAGATTCAAAGAGAGTGAGATGCCAGCTCCTTTCATTCAGTCAGTAGCTTCAAACATTTCTGGTATATGAATAACATGATGTTTTTCAATGGCAAAAATCAATGAATATTGTAAATGCACAAACAGTAATTTCTCCGCATTGCAAGGTGCAAGTCTGAAATTTTTTGCTTTTTCCTGCTCCTCTTAGCATGATAAAGAAGATTCAAAGAGAGTGAGATGCCAGCTACTTTCATTCAGTCAGTAGCTTCAATCATTTCTGGACGTTTTTCAATGGTAAAAATCAATGAATATTGTAAATGCACAAACAGTTATTTCTCCACATTGCAAGGTGCAATTCTGAAATTTTTTGCTTTTTCCTGCTCCTCTTAGCATGATAAAGAAGATTCAAAGAGAGTGAGATGCCAGCTCCTTTCATTCAGTCAGTAGCTTCAAACATTTCTGGTATATGAATAACATGATGTTTTTCAATGGCAAAAATCAATGAATATTGTAAATGCACAAACAGTAATTTCTCCACATTGCAAGGTGCAATTCTGAAATTTTTTGCTTTTTCCTGCTCCTCTTAGCATGATAAAGAAGATTCAAAGAGAGTGAGATGCCAGCTCCTTTCATTCAGTCAGTAGCTTCAAACATTTCTGGTATATGAATAACATGATGTTTTTCAATGGCAAAAATCAATGAATATTGTAAATGCACAAACAGTAATTTCTCCGCATTGCAAGGTGCAATTCTGAAATTTTTTGCTTTTTCCTGCTCCTCTTAGCATGATAAAGAAGATTCAAAGAGAGTGAGATGCCAGCTCCTTTCATTCAGTCAGTAGCTTCAATCATTTCTGGACGTTTTTCAATGGCAAAAATCAATGAATATTGTAAATGCACAAACAGTAATTTCTCCGCATTGCAAGGTGCAATTCTGAAATTTTTTGCTTTTTCCTGCTCCTCTTAGCATGATAAAGAAGATTCAAAGAGAGTGAGATGTCAGCTCCTTTCATTCAGTCAGTAGCTTCAAACATTTCTGGTATATGAATAACATGATGTTTTTCAATGGCAAAAATCAATGAATATTGTAAATGCACAAACAGTAATTTCTCCGCATTGCAAGGTGCAATTCTGAAATTTTTTGCTTTTTCCTGCTCCTCTTAGCATGATAAAGAAGATTCAAAGAGAGTGAGATGCCAGCTCCTTTCATTCAGTCAGTAGCTTCAATCATTTCTGGACGTTTTTCAATGGCAAAAATCAATGAATATTGTAAATGCACAAACAGTAATTTCTCCACATTGCAAGGTGCAATTCTGAAATTTTTTGCTTTTTCCTGCTCCTCTTAGCATGATAAAGAAGATTCAAAGAGAGTGAGATGCCAGCTCCTTTCATTCAGTCAGTAGCTTCAAACATTTCTGGTATATGAATAACATGATGTTTTTCAATGGCAAAAATCAATGAATATTGTAAATGCACAAACAGTAATTTCTCCACATTGCAAGGTGCAATTCTGAAATTTTTTGCTTTTTCCTGCTCCTCTTAGCATGATAAAGAAGATTCAAAGAGAGTGAGATGCCAGCTCCTTTCATTCAGTCAGTAGCTTCAAACATTTCTGGTATATGAATAACATGATGTTTTTCAATGGCAAAAATCAATGAATATTGTAAATGCACAAACAGTAATTTCTCCGCATTGCAAGGTGCAAGTCTGAAATTTTTTGCTTTTTCCTGCTCCTCTTAGCATGATAAAGAAGATTCAAAGAGAGTGAGATGCCAGCTACTTTCATTCAGTCAGTAGCTTCAATCATTTCTGGACGTTTTTCAATGGTAAAAATCAATGAATATTGTAAATGCACAAACAGTAATTTCTCCGCATTGCAAGGTGCAAGTCTGAAATTTTTTGCTTTTTCCTGCTCCTCTTAGCATGATAAAGAAGATTCAAAGAGAGTGAGATGCCAGCTACTTTCATTCAGTCAGTAGCTTCAATCATTTCTGGACGTTTTTCAATGGTAAAAATCAATGAATATTGTAAATGCACAAACAGTAATTTCTCCACATTGCAAGGTGCAATTCTGAAATTTTTTGCTTTTTCCTGCTCCTCTTAGCATGATAAAGAAGATTCAAAGAGAGTGAGATGCCAGCTCCTTTCATTCAGTCAGTAGCTTCAAACATTTCTGGTATATGAATAACATGATGTTTTTCAATGGCAAAAATCAATGAATATTGTAAATGCACAAACAGTAATTTCTCCACATTGCAAGGTGCAATTCTGAAATTTTTTGCTTTTTCCTGCTCCTCTTAGCATGATAAAGAAGATTCAAAGAGAGTGAGATGCCAGCTCCTTTCATTCAGTCAGTAGCTTCAAACATTTCTGGTATATGAATAACATGATGTTTTTCAATGGCAAAAATCAATGAATATTGTAAATGCACAAACAGTAATTTCTCCGCATTGCAAGGTGCAATTCTGAAATTTTTTGCTTTTTCCTGCTCCTCTTAGCATGATAAAGAAGATTCAAAGAGAGTGAGATGCCAGCTCCTTTCATTCAGTCAGTAGCTTCAATCATTTCTGGACGTTTTTCAATGGCAAAAATCAATGAATATTGTAAATGCACAAACAGTAATTTCTCCGCATTGCAAGGTGCAATTCTGAAATTTTTTGCTTTTTCCTGCTCCTCTTAGCATGATAAAGAAGATTCAAAGAGAGTGAGATGTCAGCTCCTTTCATTCAGTCAGTAGCTTCAAACATTTCTGGTATATGAATAACATGATGTTTTTCAATGGCAAAAATCAATGAATATTGTAAATGCACAAACAGTAATTTCTCCGCATTGCAAGGTGCAATTCTGAAATTTTTTGCTTTTTCCTGCTCCTCTTAGCATGATAAAGAAGATTCAAAGAGAGTGAGATGCCAGCTCCTTTCATTCAGTCAGTAGCTTCAATCATTTCTGGACGTTTTTCAATGGCAAAAATCAATGAATATTGTAAATGCTCAAACAGTAATTTCTCCGCATTGCAAGGTGCAATTCTGAAATTTTTTGCTTTTTCCTGCTCCTCTTAGCATGATAAAGAAGATTCAAAGAGAGTGAGATGCCAGCTCCTTTCGTTCAGTCAGTAGCTTCAATCATTTCTGGACGTTTTTCAATGGCAAAAATCATTGAATATTATAAATGCACAAACAGTAATTTCTCCGCATTGCAAGGTACAATTCTGAAATTTTTTACTTTTTCCTGCTCCTCTTAGCATGATAAAGAAGATTCAAAGAGAGTGAGATGCCAGCTCCTTTCATTCAGTCAGTAGCTTCAATCATTTCTGGTATATGAATAACATGATGTTTTTCAATGGCAAAAATCAATGAATATTGTAAATGCACAAACAGTAATTTCTCCGCATTGCAAGGTGCAATTCTGAAATTTTTTGCTTTTTCCTGCTCCTCTTAGCATGATAAAGAAGATTCAAAGAGAGTGAGATGCCAGCTCCTTTCATTCAGTCAGTAGCTTCAATCATTTCTGGACGTTTTTCAATGGCAAAAATCAATGAATATTGTAAATGCACAAACAGTAATTTCTCCACATTGCAAGGTGCAATTCTGAAATTTTTTGCTTTTTCCTGCTCCTCTTAGCATGATAAAGAAGATTCAAAGAGAGTGAGATGCCAGCTCCTTTCATTCAGTCAGTAGCTTCAAACATTTCTGGTATATGAATAACATGATGTTTTTCAATGGCAAAAATCAATGAATATTGTAAATGCACAAACAGTAATTTCTCCACATTGCAAGGTGCAATTCTGAAATTTTTTGCTTTTTCCTGCTCCTCTTAGCATGATAAAGAAGATTCAAAGAGAGTGAGATGCCAGCTCCTTTCATTCAGTCAGTAGCTTCAAACATTTCTGGTATATGAATAACATGATGTTTTTCAATGGCAAAAATCAATGAATATTGTAAATGCACAAACAGTAATTTCTCCGCATTGCAAGGTGCAATTCTGAAATTTTTTGCTTTTTCCTGCTCCTCTTAGCATGATAAAGAAGATTCAAAGAGAGTGAGATGCCAGCTCCTTTCATTCAGTCAGTAGCTTCAATCATTTCTGGACGTTTTTCAATGGCAAAAATCAATGAATATTGTAAATGCACAAACAGTAATTTCTCCGCATTGCAAGGTGCAATTCTGAAATTTTTTGCTTTTTCCTGCTCCTCTTAGCATGATAAAGAAGATTCAAAGAGAGTGAGATGTCAGCTCCTTTCATTCAGTCAGTAGCTTCAAACATTTCTGGTATATGAATAACATGATGTTTTTCAATGGCAAAAATCAATGAATATTGTAAATGCACAAACAGTAATTTCTCCGCATTGCAAGGTGCAATTCTGAAATTTTTTGCTTTTTCCTGCTCCTCTTAGCATGATAAAGAAGATTCAAAGAGAGTGAGATGCCAGCTCCTTTCATTCAGTCAGTAGCTTCAATCATTTCTGGACGTTTTTCAATGGCAAAAATCAATGAATATTGTAAATGCACAAACAGTAATTTCTCCGCATTGCAAGGTGCAATTCTGAAATTTTTTGCTTTTTCCTGCTCCTCTTAGCATGATAAAGAAGATTCAAAGAGAGTGAGATGCCAGCTCCTTTCATTCAGTCAGTAGCTTCAATCATTTCTGGACGTTTTTCAATGGCAAAAATCAGTGAATATTGTAAATGCACAAACAGTAATTTCTCAGCATTGCAAGGTGCAATTCTGAAATTTTTTGCTTTTTCCTGCTCCTCTTAGCATGATAAAGAAGATTCAAAGAGAGTGAGATGCCAACTCCTTTCATTCAGTCAGTAGCTTCAAACATTTCTGGTATATGAATAACATGATGTTTTTCAATGGCAAAAATCAATGAATATTGTAAATGCACAAACAGTAATTTCTCCGCATTGCAAGGTGCAATTCTGAAATTTTTTGCTTTTTCCTGCTCCTCTTAGCATGATAAAGAAGATTCAAAGAGAGTGAGATGCCAGCTCCTTTCATTCAGTCAGTAGCTTCAATCATTTCTGGACGTTTTTCAATGGCAAAAATCAATGAATATTGTAAATGCACAAACAGTAATTTCTCCGCATTGCAAGGTGCAATTCTGAAATTTTTTGCTTTTTCCTGCTCCTCTTAGCATGATAAAGAAGATTCAAAGAGAGTGAGATGCCAGCTCCTTTCATTCAGTCAGTACCTTCAATCATTTCTGGACGTTTTTCAATGGCAAAAATCAATGAATATTGTAAATGCACAAACAGTAATTTCTCCGCATTGCAAGGTGCAATTCTGAAATTTTTTGCTTTTTCCCGCTCCTCTTAGCATGATAAAGAAGATTCAAAGAGAGTGAGGTGCCAGCTCCTTTCATTCAGTCAGTAGCTTCAAACATTTCTGGTATATGAATAACATGTTTTTCAATGGCAAAAATCAATGAATATTGTAAATGCACAAACAGTAATTTCTCCGCATTGCAAGGTGCAATTCTGAAATTTTTTGCTTTTTCCTGCTCCTCTTAGCATGATAAAGAAGATTCAAAGAGAGTGAGATGCCAGCTCCTTTCATTCAATCAGTAGCTTCAATCATTTCTGGACGTTTTTCAATGGCAAAAATCAATGAATATTGTATATGCACAAACAGTAATTTCTCCGCATTGCAAGGTGCAATTCTGAAATTTTTTGCTTTTTCCTGCTCCTCTTAGCATGATAAAGAAGATTCAAAGAGAGTGAGATGCCAGCTCCTTTCATTCAGTCAGTAGCTTCAATCATTTCTGGACGTTTTTCAATGGCAAAAATCAATGAATATTGTAAATGCACAAACAGTAATTTCTCCGCATTGCAAGGTGCAATTCTGAAATTTTTTGCTTTTTCCTGCTCCTCTTAGCATGATAAAGAAGATTCAAAGAGAGTGAGATGCCAGCTCCTTTGATTCAGTCAGTAGCTTCAAACATTTCTGGTATATGAATAACATGATGTTTTTCAATGGCAAAAATCAATGAATATTGTAAATGCACAAACAGTAATTTCTCCGCATTGCAAGGTGCAAGTCTGAAATTTTTTGCTTTTTCCTGCTCCTCTTAGCATGATAAAGAAGATTCAAAGAGAGTGAGATGCCAGCTACTTTCATTCAGTCAGTAGCTTCTATCATTTCTGGACGTTTTTCAATGGTAAAAATCAATGAATATTGTAAATGCACAAACAGTAATTTCTCCACATTGCAAGGTGCAATTCTGAAATTTTTTGCTTTTTCCTGCTCCTCTTAGCATGATAAAGAAGATTCAAAGAGAGTGAGATGCCAGCTCCTTTCATTCAGTCAGTAGCTTCAAACATTTCTGGTATATGAATAACATGATGTTTTTCAATGGCAAAAATCAATGAATATTGTAAATGCACAAACAGTAATTTCTCCGCATTGCAAGGTGCAATTCTGAAATTTTTTGCTTTTTCCTGCTCCTCTTAGCATGATAAAGAAGATTCAAAGAGAGTGAGATGCCAGCTCCTTTCATTCAGTCAGTAGCTTCAATCATTTCTGGATGTTTTTCAATGGCAAAAATCAATGAATATTGTAAATGCACAAGCTGTAATTTCTCCGCATTGCAAGGTGCAATTCTGAAATTTTTTGCTTTTTCCTGCTCCTCTTAGCATGATAAAGAAGATTCAAAGAGAGTGAGATGCCAGCTCCTTTCATTCAGTCAGTAGCTTCAAACATTTCTGGTATATGAATAACATGATGTTTTTCAATGGCAAAAATCAATGAATATTGTAAATGCACAAACAGTAATTTCTCCGCATTGCAAGGTGCAAGTCTGAAATTTTTTGCTTTTTCCTGCTCCTCTTAGCATGATAAAGAAGATTCAAAGAGAGTGAGATGCCAGCTACTTTCATTCAGTCAGTAGCTTCAATCATTTCTGGACGTTTTTCAATGGTAAAAATCAATGAATATTGTAAATGCACAAACAGTTATTTCTCCACATTGCAAGGTGCAATTCTGAAATTTTTTGCTTTTTCCTGCTCCTCTTAGCATGATAAAGAAGATTCAAAGAGAGTGAGATGCCAGCTCCTTTCATTCAGTCAGTAGCTTCAAACATTTCTGGTATATGAATAACATGATGTTTTTCAATGGCAAAAATCAATGAATATTGTAAATGCACAAACAGTAATTTCTCCACATTGCAAGGTGCAATTCTGAAATTTTTTGCTTTTTCCTGCTCCTCTTAGCATGATAAAGAAGATTCAAAGAGAGTGAGATGCCAGCTCCTTTCATTCAGTCAGTAGCTTCAAACATTTCTGGTATATGAATAACATGATGTTTTTCAATGGCAAAAATCAATGAATATTGTAAATGCACAAACAGTAATTTCTCCGCATTGCAAGGTGCAATTCTGAAATTTTTTGCTTTTTCCTGCTCCTCTTAGCATGATAAAGAAGATTCAAAGAGAGTGAGATGCCAGCTCCTTTCATTCAGTCAGTAGCTTCAATCATTTCTGGACGTTTTTCAATGGCAAAAATCAATGAATATTGTAAATGCACAAACAGTAATTTCTCCGCATTGCAAGGTGCAATTCTGAAATTTTTTGCTTTTTCCTGCTCCTCTTAGCATGATAAAGAAGATTCAAAGAGAGTGAGATGTCAGCTCCTTTCATTCAGTCAGTAGCTTCAAACATTTCTGGTATATGAATAACATGATGTTTTTCAATGGCAAAAATCAATGAATATTGTAAATGCACAAACAGTAATTTCTCCGCATTGCAAGGTACAATTCTGAAATTTTTTGCTTTTTCCTGCTCCTCTTAGCATGATAAAGAAGATTCAAAGAGAGTGAGATGCCAGCTCCTTTCATTCAGTCAGTAGCTTCAATCATTTCTGGACGTTTTTCAATGGCAAAAATCAATGAATATTGTAAATGCACAAACAGTAATTTCTCCACATTGCAAGGTGCAATTCTGAAATTTTTTGCTTTTTCCTGCTCCTCTTAGCATGATAAAGAAGATTCAAAGAGAGTGAGATGCCAGCTCCTTTCATTCAGTCAGTAGCTTCAAACATTTCTGGTATATGAATA
Organism: Phyllobates terribilis; assembly: GCF_046119375.1. Classification (NCBI taxonomy): domain Eukaryota; kingdom Metazoa; phylum Chordata; class Amphibia; order Anura; family Dendrobatidae; genus Phyllobates; species Phyllobates terribilis. Next base: position 285,848 of record NW_027364190.1, read on the forward strand.
ACATGATGTTTTTCAATGGCAAAAATCAATGAATATTGTAAATGCACAAACAGTAATTTCTCCACATTGCAAGGTGCAATTCTGAAATTTTTTGCTTTTTCCTGCTCCTCTTAGCATGATAAAGAAGATTCAAAGAGAGTGAGATGCCAGCTCCTTTCATTCAGTCAGTAGCTTCAAACATTTCTGGTATATGAATAACATGATGTTTTTCAATGGCAAAAATCAATGAATATTGTAAATGCACAAACAGTAATTTCTCCGCATTGCAAGGTGCAAGTCTGAAATTTTTTGCTTTTTCCTGCTCCTCTTAGCATGATAAAGAAGATTCAAAGAGAGTGAGATGCCAGCTACTTTCATTCAGTCAGTAGCTTCAATCATTTCTGGACGTTTTTCAATGGTAAAAATCAATGAATATTGTAAATGCACAAACAGTAATTTCTCCGCATTGCAAGGTGCAAGTCTGAAATTTTTTGCTTTTTCCTGCTCCTCTTAGCATGATAAAGAAGATTCAAAGAGAGTGAGATGCCAGCTACTTTCATTCAGTCAGTAGCTTCAATCATTTCTGGACGTTTTTCAATGGTAAAAATCAATGAATATTGTAAATGCACAAACAGTAATTTCTCCACATTGCAAGGTGCAATTCTGAAATTTTTTGCTTTTTCCTGCTCCTCTTAGCATGATAAAGAAGATTCAAAGAGAGTGAGATGCCAGCTCCTTTCATTCAGTCAGTAGCTTCAAACATTTCTGGTATATGAATAACATGATGTTTTTCAATGGCAAAAATCAATGAATATTGTAAATGCACAAACAGTAATTTCTCCACATTGCAAGGTGCAATTCTGAAATTTTTTGCTTTTTCCTGCTCCTCTTAGCATGATAAAGAAGATTCAAAGAGAGTGAGATGCCAGCTCCTTTCATTCAGTCAGTAGCTTCAAACATTTCTGGTATATGAATAACATGATGTTTTTCAATGGCAAAAATCAATGAATATTGTAAATGCACAAACAGTAATTTCTCCGCATTGCAAGGTGCAATTCTGAAATTTTTTGCTTTTTCCTGCTCCTCTTAGCATGATAAAGAAGATTCAAAGAGAGTGAGATGCCAGCTCCTTTCATTCAGTCAGTAGCTTCAATCATTTCTGGACGTTTTTCAATGGCAAAAATCAATGAATATTGTAAATGCACAAACAGTAATTTCTCCGCATTGCAAGGTGCAATTCTGAAATTTTTTGCTTTTTCCTGCTCCTCTTAGCATGATAAAGAAGATTCAAAGAGAGTGAGATGTCAGCTCCTTTCATTCAGTCAGTAGCTTCAAACATTTCTGGTATATGAATAACATGATGTTTTTCAATGGCAAAAATCAATGAATATTGTAAATGCACAAACAGTAATTTCTCCGCATTGCAAGGTGCAATTCTGAAATTTTTTGCTTTTTCCTGCTCCTCTTAGCATGATAAAGAAGATTCAAAGAGAGTGAGATGCCAGCTCCTTTCATTCAGTCAGTAGCTTCAATCATTTCTGGACGTTTTTCAATGGCAAAAATCAATGAATATTGTAAATGCACAAACAGTAATTTCTCCGCATTGCAAGGTGCAATTCTGAAATTTTTTGCTTTTTCCTGCTCCTCTTAGCATGATAAAGAAGATTCAAAGAGAGTGAGATGCCAGCTCCTTTCGTTCAGTCAGTAGCTTCAATCATTTCTGGACGTTTTTCAATGGCAAAAATCATTGAATATTATAAATGCACAAACAGTAATTTCTCCGCATTGCAAGGTACAATTCTGAAATTTTTTACTTTTTCCTGCTCCTCTTAGCATGATAAAGAAGATTCAAAGAGAGTGAGATGCCAGCTCCTTTCATTCAGTCAGTAGCTTCAATCATTTCTGGTATATGAATAACATGATGTTTTTCAATGGCAAAAATCAATGAATATTGTAAATGCACAAACAGTAATTTCTCCGCATTGCAAGGTGCAATTCTGAAATTTTTTGCTTTTTCCTGCTCCTCTTAGCATGATAAAGAAGATTCAAAGAGAGTGAGATGCCAGCTCCTTTCATTCAGTCAGTAGCTTCAATCATTTCTGGACGTTTTTCAATGGCAAAAATCAATGAATATTGTAAATGCACAAACAGTAATTTCTCCACATTGCAAGGTGCAATTCTGAAATTTTTTGCTTTTTCCTGCTCCTCTTAGCATGATAAAGAAGATTCAAAGAGAGTGAGATGCCAGCTCCTTTCATTCAGTCAGTAGCTTCAAACATTTCTGGTATATGAATAACATGATGTTTTTCAATGGCAAAAATCAATGAATATTGTAAATGCACAAACAGTAATTTCTCCACATTGCAAGGTGCAATTCTGAAATTTTTTGCTTTTTCCTGCTCCTCTTAGCATGATAAAGAAGATTCAAAGAGAGTGAGATGCCAGCTCCTTTCATTCAGTCAGTAGCTTCAAACATTTCTGGTATATGAATAACATGATGTTTTTCAATGGCAAAAATCAATGAATATTGTAAATGCACAAACAGTAATTTCTCCGCATTGCAAGGTGCAATTCTGAAATTTTTTGCTTTTTCCTGCTCCTCTTAGCATGATAAAGAAGATTCAAAGAGAGTGAGATGCCAGCTCCTTTCATTCAGTCAGTAGCTTCAATCATTTCTGGACGTTTTTCAATGGCAAAAATCAATGAATATTGTAAATGCACAAACAGTAATTTCTCCGCATTGCAAGGTGCAATTCTGAAATTTTTTGCTTTTTCCTGCTCCTCTTAGCATGATAAAGAAGATTCAAAGAGAGTGAGATGTCAGCTCCTTTCATTCAGTCAGTAGCTTCAAACATTTCTGGTATATGAATAACATGATGTTTTTCAATGGCAAAAATCAATGAATATTGTAAATGCACAAACAGTAATTTCTCCGCATTGCAAGGTGCAATTCTGAAATTTTTTGCTTTTTCCTGCTCCTCTTAGCATGATAAAGAAGATTCAAAGAGAGTGAGATGCCAGCTCCTTTCATTCAGTCAGTAGCTTCAATCATTTCTGGACGTTTTTCAATGGCAAAAATCAATGAATATTGTAAATGCACAAACAGTAATTTCTCCGCATTGCAAGGTGCAATTCTGAAATTTTTTGCTTTTTCCTGCTCCTCTTAGCATGATAAAGAAGATTCAAAGAGAGTGAGATGCCAGCTCCTTTCATTCAGTCAGTAGCTTCAATCATTTCTGGACGTTTTTCAATGGCAAAAATCAATGAATATTGTAAATGCACAAACAGTAATTTCTCAGCATTGCAAG